>NC_092225.1:2598182-2718182 GCF_036320965.1 Panulirus ornatus
TTTCAGGGAATAATTCCGGGTTGCTGAAGTGCCGCATAGGCTGGCACGATAGCCCGGGCCACATCGAAGACGTTATGAGCCCGGCCGTTGTCCACAGATTCGAACGCAGCGTCGAGTGTCCTGGGATCTCTCATATAAAATGCCTCCCGGACAACCGTCATCATCCTCGGTTTGACGACCACATCACTAGGACTGGATTCGTATATGATGGATCACTGATGACGTGTTGGCAGGAGCAAGTTGGTGGCAGGTGGTGGTAGTGAGGCGTCACTGTTGAAGTGTTGGCAGGAGCAGGTTGGTGGCGGTGGCAGGTGGTGGCGATAGTAAGGCGTCACTGATGAGGTGTTGGCAGGAGCAGGTTGATGATGGTGGTGGCACATGTTGGTGGTAGTAAACCGTCACTCATGAAATGTTGGCACGAGCAAGATGGTGGTGGTGGTGGTGGTGGTAGTATATATATATATATATATATATATATATATATATATATATATATATATATATATATATATATATATATATATATATATATATATATATATATATATATATATATATATATATATATATATATATATATATTTATTTATTTTTTAATTTTCCTAAAGAAGGAACAGATATGGGGGCTAGGTGAGGGTATTCCCTCAAGGGCCCAGTCCTCTGTTCTTGACGCTACGTCGCTACGCGGGAAATGGCGAATAGTATGAAAAGAAAAAAAAAAAAAAAAAAATATATATATATATATATATATATATATATATATATATATATATATATATATATATATATATATATATACACACACACATATACATATAAACACATGTACATAAATCATACTTGCTGCCTTTATCTATTCTCGGCTACACCCCGCCACACGTGAAATGACACCCCCAACACCCCGCACGCGCGCTAGGTAGCGTTAGGAAATGACAACAAAGGCCGCATTCGTTCACACTCAGTCTCTAGCTGTCATGTATAATGCACCGAAATCACAGCTCCCTTTCCACATCGAGGCCCCACAAAACTTTCCATGGTTTACCCCAAACACTTCACATGCCTTGGTTCAATCCATTGACACCATGTTGACCCCGTTATACCACATCGTTCCAATTCACATTATTCCTTGTATGCCTTTCTCCCTCCTGTATGTACAGGCCCCGATCGCTCAAAATCTTTTTCACTCCGTCCTTCTACCTCTAATTTGGTCTCCTACTTCTCCTCCTTCCCTCCACTTCTGACATGTATCCTCTTTGTCAATGTTTCCTCGCTTATTCTTTCAATGTGACCAATACATTTCAATACACCCTCTTCTGCTCTCTCAACCACATTCTTTTTATTTTCATACATCTCTCTTACCCTTTCATTACTCACTCGATTAAACTACCTCATACAACATATTATCCTCAAACGTCTCATTTCCAAAACATCACGACTCCTCCGCACAACCCTATCTATAACCCACGCCTTACAACTATATAACATTGTTGGTACCATTATTCCTTCAAACATACCCATTTTTGCTTTCCGAGATAATGTTCTCGACTGCCACACATTCTTCAACGCTCCAGAACCTTCGCCCCCTCCCCCACCCTGTGACTCATTTCCGTTTCCATGGTTCCATCTACTAACAAATTCCCTCCCAGGTATCTAGAACACTTTATTTCCTCCAGTTTTCCTCCATTCAAACTTACCTCCCAGTTGACTGGTCCCTCAACCATACTGTACCTAATAACCTTGCTCTTATTCACATATACTCTCAGCTTTCTTCTTTCACACACTTTACCAAACTCAGTCACCAGCTTCTGCAGTTTCTCACCCGAATCAGCCACCAACGATGTATCATCAGCGAACAACAACTGACTCACTTCCTAAGCCCTCTCATCTACAACAGACTGCATACTTGCCCCTCTCTCCAAAACTCTTGCATTCACCTCCCTAAGAACCCCATCCATAAACAAATTAAACATTCATCGAGACATCACACACCCCTGCCGATAAACCGACATTCACTGGGAACCAATCACTTTCCTGTCTTCCTACTTGTACGCATGCCTTACATCCTCGATAAAACTTTTTAGTGCTTCTAGCAACCTGCCTCCCTCACCATATACTCTTAATACCTTCCACAGAGTATCTTTATGAACTCTATCATATGCCTTCTCCAGATTTGTTTATGGGTGTTGTTGTTAGGGAGGTGAATGCAAGAGTTTTGGAGAGAGGGGCAAGTATGCAGTCTGTTGTGGATGTGAGGGGTTTGGAAGTGTCAGTTTTTGTTTGCTGATGATACAGCGCTGGTGGCTGACTCGTGTGAGAAACTGCAGAAGCTGGTGACTGTGTTTGGATAATTTTGTAAAAGAAGAAAGCTGAAAGTAAATGTGAATAAGAGCACGGTTATTAGGTACAATAGGGTTGAGGGACAAGTCAATTGGGAGGTAAGTTTGAATGGAGAAAAACTAGAGGAAGTGAAGTGTTTTTGATATCTGGGAGTGGATTTGGCAGCGGATGGAACCATGGAAGCGGAAGTAAGTCACAGGGTGAGGGAGGGTGCGGAAGTTCTGGAAGCGTTGAAAAATGTGTGGAAGGCGAGAACATTATCTCAGAAACCAAAATTGGGAACGTTTGAAGGAACAGTGGTTCCAGCAATGTTATATGGTTGCAAAACTTTGGCTATAGATAGGGTTGTGCGGAGGAGGGTGGACGTGTTGGAAATGAGATGTTTGATGACAATATGAGGTGTGAGTTGGTTTGACCGAATAAGTAATGAAAGGGTAAGAGAGATGTGTGGTAATAAAAAGAGTGTGGTTGAGAGAGCAAAAGAGGGTGTATTGAAATGGTTTGGTCACATGAGGAATATGAGTGAGGAAATATTGGCAAAGTGGATATATGTTTGAGAGGTGGAGGGAACGAGGAGAAGTGGGAGAACCAAACTGGAGGTGGAAGGATGGAGTGAAAAAGATTTTAAGCGATCGGGGCCTGAACATGCAGGAGGGTGAAAGGCGCGGAAGGAATAGAGTGAATTGGAACGATGTGGTGTACCGGGGTTGACGTGCTGTCAATTGATTGAACCAGGACATTTGAGGCGTCTGTGGTAAACCATGGAAAGTTTTATGGGTCCTGGATGTGGAAGGGAGCTGTGGTTTCGGTGCATTATTCATGACAGCTAGAGACTGAGTGTGAACGAATGTGGCCTTTGTTGTCTTTTCCTAGGTCTCCCTCGCGCGCATGTGGGGGAGTTGGGTGTCATTTTATGTGTGGCGGGGTGGCGACGGGAATGACTAAAGGCAGCAAGCATGCAATATGCCCATATGTATATATATATATATATATATATATATATATATATATATATATATACATATATATATATATATATATATATACATATATATATATATATATATATATATATATATATATATATATATATATATATATATATATATATATATATATATATATATATATATATATATATATATATATATATATATATTATATAGTATATAGTATATATATATATATATATATATATATATATATATATATATATATATATATATATATATATATATATATATATATATATATATATATATATATATATATACTATATATATATATATATATATATATATATATATATATATATATATATATATATATATATATATATATATATATATATATATATATATATATATATATATATATATATATATATATATATATATATATATATATATATATATATATATATATATATATATATATATATATATATATATATATATATATATATACTTATCCCTGGGGATAGGGGATTAAGAATACTTCCCACGTATTCCCTGCGTGTCGTAGAAGGCGACTAAAAGGGGAGGGAGCGGGGGGCTGGAAATCCTCCCCTCTCGGTTTTTTTTTTCAATTTTCCAAAAGAAGGAACAGAGAATTGGGCCAGGTGAGGGTATTCCCTCAGAGGCCCAGTCCTCTGTTCTTAATGCTACCTCGCTAATGCGGGAAATGGCGAATAGTTTGAAAGAAAGAAAAATATATATATATATATATATATATATATATGTATATATATATATATATATTTTTTTTTTTCTTTAAAACTATTCGCCATGTTTTGGACAATCACATGTTTACCAAATGGCGTCCTAGCTTCGTCTCTTCGTTGTATATCAACTGACTGTTATATTCCTCTCTTGTGTCTCCCCTGATGATGTGATTATTACACGAAAGTGCACTTGGGAACTTTTCGTGTTTCATTTTCCCCGTGGACTCATAGGAATATCTTGATCACGCGCAAAATTGTGATCCTTTCCATCATATATATATATATATATATATATATATATATATATATATATATATATATATATATATATATATATATATATATTTTTTATTTTTTTTCTTTTTCTTTTCTTTCGTACTATTCGCCATTTCCCGCAAAAGTGAGGTAGCGTTAAAAACAGAGGACTGGGCCTTTGAGAGAATATCCTCACCTGGCCCCCTTCTCTGTTCCTTCTTTTGGAAAATTGAAAAAAACGAGATGGGAGGATTTCCAGCAACCCGCTCCCTCCCCATTTAGTCGCCTTCTACGACACGCAGGGAATACGTGGGAAGCATTCTTTCTCCCCTATATATATATATATATATATATATATATATATATATATATATATATATATACATATATATATATATTATTATTTTTTTATTTTGCTTTGTCACTGTCTCCGCGTTTGCGAGGTAACGCATTGAAACAGACGAAAGAAATGGCCCAACCCACCCACATACACATGTATATACATACACGTCCACACACGCAAATATACATACCCATACATATATCCGCCATATATATCCTCTTGGTCAATCTTTCCTCACTCATTCTCTCCATGTGCCCAAACCATTTCAAATCACCCTCTTCTGCTCTCTCAACCACGCTCATTTTATTTCCACACATCTCTCTTATCCTTACATTACTTATTCGATCAAACCACCTCACACCACATATTGTCCTCAAACATCTCATTTCCAGCACATCCACCCTCCTGCGCACAACTCTTTCCATAGCCCACGCCTCGCAACTATACAACATTGTTGGAACCACTATTCCTTCAAACATAGCCATTTTTGTTTTCCGAGATAATGTTCTCGACTTCCACACATTCTTCAAGGCTCCCAGAACTTTCGCCCCCTCACCCACCCTATGATTCACTTCCGCTTCCATGGCTCCATCCGCTGCCAGATCCACTCCCAGATATCTAAAACACTTTACTTCCTCCAGTTTTTCTCCATTCAAACTTACCTCTCAATTGACTTGACCTTCAATCCTACTGGAGCTAATAACCTTGCTTGTATTCACATTTACTCTTAATTGGTTGCTTAATTTGTTTATGGATGGGGTTGTTAAGGAGGTGAATGCAAGAGTTTTGGAAAGAGGGGCAAGTATGCAGTCTGTTGTGGATTAGAGAGCTTGGGAAGTGAGTCAGTTGTTGCTGGCTGATGATACAGCGCTGGTGGCTGATTCATGTGAGAAACTGCAGAAGCTGGTGATTGAGTTTGGTAAAGTGTGTGAAAGAAGAAAGTTCACACACTTTACCAAACTCAGTCACCAGCTTCTGCAGTTTCTCACATGAATCAGCCACCAGCGCTGTATCATCAGCCAACAACAACTGACTCACTTCCCAAGCTCTCTAATCCACAACAGACTGCATACTTGCCCCTCTTTCCAAAACTCTTGCATTCACCTCCTTAACAACCCCATCCATAAACAAATTAAGCAACCATGGAGACATCACACATCCCTGCCGCAAACCTACATTCACTGAGAACCAGTCACTTTCCTCTCTTCCTACACGTACACATGCCTTACATCCTCGATAAAAACTTTTCACTGCTTCCAATAACTTTCCTCCCACACCATATATTCTTAATACCTTCCACAGGGCATCTCTATGAACTCTATCATATGCCTTCTCCACATCCATAAATGCTATATACAAATCCATTTGCTTTTCTAAGTATTTCTCACATACATTTTTCAAAGCAAACACCTGATCCACACATCCTCTACCATTTCTGAAACCACACTGCTCTTCCCCAATCTGATGCTCTGTACATGCCTTCACCCTTTCAATGAATACCCTCCCATATAATTTACCAGGAATACTCAAGAATCTTATACCTCTGTAATTTGAGCTCTCACTCTTATCCCCTTTGCCTTTGTACAATGGCACTATGCATGCATTCCGCCAATCCTCAGGCACCTCACCATGATTCATAAATACATTAAATAACCTTACTAACCAGTCAACAATACAGTCACCCCCTCTTTAAATAAATTCCACTGCAACACTATCCAAACCTGCTGCCTTGCCGGCTTTCATCATCCGCAAAACTTTTGCTACCTCTTCTCTGTTTACCAAATCATTTTCTCTAACCCTCTCACTTTGCACACCACCTCGACCAAACCACCCTATATCTGCCACTCTATCATCAAACACATTCAACAAACTCTCAAAATACTCCATCTTCTTCTCACATCACCACTACTTGTTATCACCTCCCCATTAGCCCCCTTCACTGAAGTTCTCATTTGCTCCCTTGTCTTACGCACTTTGTTTACCTCCTTCGAAAACATCTTTTTATTCTCCCTAAAATTTACTGATACTCTCTCACCCCAACTCTCATTTGCCCTCTTTTTCACCTGTTGCACCTTTCTCTTGACCTCCTGTTTCTTTCTTTTATACATCTCCCACTCAATTGCATTTTTTCCCTGCAAAAATCGTCCAAATGCCTCACTCTTCTCTTTCACTAATAATCTTACTTCTTCATCCCACCACTCACTACCCTTTCTAATCAACCCACCTACCACGCTTGTCATGCCACAAGCATCTTTTGCGCAAGCCATCACTGATTCCCTAAATACATCCCATTCCTCCCCCACTCCCCTTACCTCCTTTGTTCTCACGTTTTTCCATTCTGTACTGAGTCTCTCCTGGTAATTCCTCACACAAGTCTCCTTTCCAAGCTTATTTACTCTCACCACTCTCTTCACCCCAACATTCTCTCTTTTTTTCTGAAAACCCATACAAATCTTCACTTTCGCCTCCACAAGATAATGATCAGACATCCCTCCAGTTGCACCTCTCAGCACATTAACATCCAAAAGTCTCTCTTTCGCTCGCCTATCAACTAACACGTAATCCAATAACGCTCTCTGGCCATCTATCCTACTTACAGACGTATACTTATGTATATCTCGCTTTTTAAACCAGGTACTCTTAATCACCAGTCCTATTTCATCACATAAATCTACAAACTCTTCACCATTTCCATTTACAACATTGAACACCCCATGTATACCAATTATTCCCTCAACTGCCACATTACTCACCTTTTTATTCAAATCACCTATCAATATAACCCGGTCTTATGCATCAAAACCACTAAGACACTTATTCAGCTGCTCCCGAAACACTTGCCTCTCATGATCTTTCTTCTCATGCCCAGGTGCATATGCACCAATCATCACCCATCTCTCTCCATCAACTTTAAGTTCTACCCATATCAATCTAGAATTTACTTTCTTACACTCTATCACATACTCCCACAACTCCTGTTTCAGGAGCATTGCTACTCCTTCCCTTGCTCTTGTACTCTCACTAACCCATGACTTTACTCCTAAAACATTCCCAAACCACTCTTCCCCTTTACCCTTGAGCTTCGTTTCACTCAGAGCCAAAACATCCAGGTTCCTTTCCTCAAACATACTACCTATCTCTCCTTTTTTCTCATGTTGTTTACATCCATACACATTTAGACATTCCAATCTGATCCTTCGAGGAGGATGAGCACTTCCCGCGTGTCTCGTTCTTTTTTTTTCCCCTTTCAGAAAGTTAAAATACGAGGAGGGGAGGGTTTCTAGCCTCCCGCTCCCGTCCCCTTTAGCCGCCTTCTACGACACGTGGGAAGTATTGCGTGGGAAGTATTCTTTCTCCCCTATTCCCAGGGATATATGTATATATTTTTTCTTTTTTTTTTTTTTTTTTTTTTTTAGACTTTGTCGCTGTCTCCCGCGTTTGCGAGGTAGCGCAAGGAAACAGACGAAAGAAATGGCCCAACCCCCCCCATACACATGTACATACGTCCACACACGCAAATATACATACCTACACAGCTTTCCATGGTTTACCCCAGACGCTTCACATGCCTTGATTCAATCCACTGACAGCACGTCAACCCCTGTATACCACATCGCTCCAATTCACTCTATTCCTTGCCCTCCTTTCACCCTCCTGCATGTTCAGGCCCCGATCACACAAAATCCTTTTCACTCCATCTTTCCACCTCCAATTTGGTCTCCCTCTTCTCCTCGTTCCCTCCACCTCCGACACATATATCCTCTTGGTCAATCTTTCCTCACTCATTCTCTCCATGTGCCCAAACCATTTCAAAACACCCTCTTCTGCTCTCTCAACCACGCTCTTTTTATTTCCACACATCTCTCTTACCCTTACGTTACTTACTCGATCAAACCACCTCACACCACACATTGTCCTCAAACATCTCATTTCCAGCACATCCATCCTCCTGCGCACAACTCTATCCATAGCCCACGCCTCGCAACCATACAACATTGTTGGAACCACTATTCCTTCAAACATACCCATTTTTGCTTTCCGAGATAATGTTCTCGACTTCCACACATTCTTCAAGGCTCCCAGAATTTTCGCCCCCTCCCCCACCCTATGATCCACTTCCGCTTCCATGGTTCCATCCGCTGCCAGATCCACTCCCAGATATCTAAAACACTTCACTTCCTCCAGTTTTTCTCCATTCAAAATCACCTCCCAATTGACTTGACCCTCAACCCTACTGTACCTAATAACCTTGCTCTTATTCACATTTACTCTTAACTTTCTTCTTCCACACACTTTACCAAACTCAGTCACCAGCTTCTGCAGTTTCTCACATGAATCAGCCACCAGCGCTGTATCATCAGCGAACAACAACTGACTCACTTCCCAAGCTCTCTCATCCCCAACAGACTTCATACTTGCCCCTCTTTCCAAAACTCTTGCATTCACCTCCCTAACAACCCCATCCATAAACAAATTAAACAACCATGGAGACATCACACACCCCTGCCGCAAACCTACATTCACTGAGAACCAATCACTTTCCTCTCTTCCTACACGTACACATGCCTTACATCCTCGATAAAAACTTTTCACTGCTTCTAACAACTTGCCTCCCACACCATATATTCTTAATACCTTCCACAGAGCATCTCTATCAACTCTATCATATGCCTTCTCCAGATCCATAAATGCTACATACAAATCCATTTGCTTTTCTAAGTATTTCTCACATACATTCTTCAAAGCAAACACCTGATCCACACATCCTCTACCACTTCTGAAACCACACTGCTCTTCCCCAATCTGATGCTCTGTACATGCCTTCACCCTCTCAATCAATACCCTCCCATATAATTTACCAGGAATACTCAACAAACTTATACCTCTGTAATTTGAGCACTCACTCTTATCCCCTTTGCCTTTGTACAATGGCACTATGCACTCATTCCGCCAATCCTCAGGCATCTCACCATGAGTCATACATACATTAAATAACCTTACCAAATAGTCAACAATACAGTCACCCCCTTTTTTAATAAATTCCACTGCAATATCATCCAAACCTGCTGCCTTGCCGGCTTTCATCTTCCGCAAAGCTTTTACTACCTCTTCTCTGTTTACCAAATCATTTTCCCTAACCCTCTCACTTTGCACACCACCTCGACCAAAACACCCTATATCTGCCACTCTATCATCAAACACATTCAACAAACCTTCAAAATACTCACTCCATCTCCTTCTCACATCACCACTACTTGTTATCACCTCCCCATTTGCGCCCTTGACTGAAGTTCCCATTTGCTCCCTTGTCTTACGCACTTTATTTACCTCCTTCCAGAACATCTTTTTATTCTCCCTAAAATTTAATGATACTCTCTCACCCCAACTCTCATTTGCCCTTTTTTTCACCTCTTGAACCTTTCTCTTGACCTCCTGTCTCTTTCTTTTATACATCTCCCACTCAATTGCATTTTTTCCCTGCAAAAATCATCCAAATGCCTCTCTCTTCTCTTTCACTAATACTCTTACTTCTTCATCCCACCACTCACTACCATTTCTAATCAACCCATCTCCCACTCTTCTCATGCCACAAGCATCTTTTGCGCAATCCATCACTGATTCCCTAAATACATCCCATTCCTCTCCTACTCCCCTTACTTCCATTGTTCTCACCTCTTTCCATTCTGTACTCAGTCTCTCCTGGTACTTCCTCACACAAGTCTCCTTCCCAAGCTCACTCACTCGCACCACCCTCTTCACCCCAACATTCACTCTTCTTTTCTGAAAACCCATACAAATCTTCACCTTAGCCTCCACAAGATAATGATCAGACATCCCTCCAGTTGCACCTCTCAGCACATTGACATCCAAAAGTCTCTCTTTCGCGCGCCTGTCAATTAACGCGTAATCCAATACGCTCTCTGGCCATCTCTCCTACTTACATAAGTATACTTATGTATATCTCGCTTTTTAAACCAGGTATTCCCAATCATCAGTCCTTTTTCAGCACATAAATATACAAGCTCTTCACCATTTCCATTTACAACTCTGAACACCCCATGTATACCAATTATTCCCTCAACTGCCACATTACTCACCTTTGCATTCAAATCACCCATCACTATAACCCGGTCTCGTGCATCAAAACCACTAACACACTCATTCATCTGCTCCCACAACACTTGCCTCTCATGATCTTTCTTCTGATGCCCAGGTGCATATGCACCAATAATCACCCCTCTCTCTCCATCAACTTTCAGTTTTACCCATATTAATCGAGAATTTACTTTCTTACATTCTATCACATACTCCCACAACTTCTGTTTCAGGAGTATTGCTACTCCTTCCCTTGCTCTTGTCTTCTCACTAGCCCCTGACTTTACACCCAAGACCTTCCCAAACAACTCTTCTCCTTTACCCTTGAGCTTCGTTTCACTCAGAGCCAAAACATCCAGACGAAACAGACGAAAGAATGGCCCATATATATATATATATATATATATATATATATATATATATATATATATATATATATATATATATATATATATATATATATATATATATATATATATATATATATATATATATATATATATATATATATATATATATATATATATATATATATATATATATATATATATATATACATATATAAATATATATATATTCATATATATTTATATATTTTCCTTCGGGGTAGGGGAGAAACAATCCCCCCCCAGTGAACTCCATGGTTGTCGTAGAAAGCAAATAAAAGGAGGGAGTTTAGTGGGGGGGGGGGGGATGGTGAGGATTTTCCTTCTTAGGCTCCCTTCTCTGCTCTCAACGCTACCTGGGTCACTCGGGAAATGGCCACTATTTATGAAAAATAAAAAAAAAAAAAAATCATACATATTTGCCATTTCCTGCATTTGCGAGGTAGCGTTGAGAACATAGGAATGAACCTTAAAGAGAATCACTTAGCCTTGTTCTCTATTTTCTCTTTTCTTTTTTTGAAAATGTAAAAAACTGGAGTTAGGATTTCCAGTCCGTTCCCTCCCCCTTTAGTCACCTTCTACGACACGCATGGAATCCGTTGGAAGTATTCTTTCTCACGTATCCCAAGTGATAAGAAAGATAGTATATATATATATATATATATATATATATATATATATATATATATATATATATATGTATATATATATATATATATATATATATATATATATATATATATATATATATATATATATATATATATATATATATATATATATATATATATATATATATATATATATATATATACATATATAAATATACATATATTCATATATATTTATATATTTTCCTGGGGATAGGGGAGCAAGAATACTTCCCACGTATTCCCTGCGTGTCGTAGAAGGCGACTAAAAGGGGAGGGAGCGGGGGGCTGGAAATCCTCCCCTCTCATTTTTTTTTTTTTTTTTTTTTTTTTTTTTTTTTCCAAAAGAAGGAACAGAGAATTGGGCCAGGTGAGGGTAGTCCCTCAAAGGCCCAGTCATCTCTTCTTAACGCTACCTCGCTAATGCGGGAAATGGCGAATAGTTTGAAAGAAAGAAGAAATATATATATATATATATATATATATTTATATATATATATATATATATATATATATATATATATATATATATATATATATATATATATATATATTTTCCACCAATAATCACCCCTCTCTCTCCATCAACTTTCAGTTTTACCCATATTAATCGAGAATTTACTTTCTTACATTCTATCACATACTCCCACAACTTCTGTTTCAGGAGTATTGCTACTCCTTCCCTTGCTCTTGTCTTCTCACTAGCCCCTGACTTTACACCCAAGACCTTCCCAAACAACTCTTCTCCTTTACCCTTGAGCTTCGTTTCACTCAGAGCCAAAACATCCAGACGAAACAGACGAAAGAATGGCCCATATATATATATATATATATATATATATATATATATATATATATATATATATATATATATATATATATATATATATATATATATATATATATATATATATATATATATATATATATATATATATATATATATATATATATATATATATATATATATATATATATATATATATATATATATACATATATAAATATATATATATTCATATATATTTATATATTTTCCTTCGGGGTAGGGGAGAAACAATCCCCCCAGTGAACTCCATGGTTGTCGTAGAAAGCAAATAAAAGGAGGGAGTTTAGTGGGGGGGGGGGGATGGTGAGGATTTTCCTTCTTAGGCTCCCTTCTCTGCTCTCAACGCTACCTGGGTCACTCGGGAAATGGCCACTATTTATGAAAAATAAAAAAAAAAAAAATCATACATATTTGCCATTTCCTGCATTTGCGAGGTAGCGTTGAGAACATAGGAATGAACCTTAAAGAGAATCACTTAGCCTTGTTCTCTATTTTCTCTTTTCTTTTTTTGAAAATGTAAAAAACTGGAGTTAGGATTTCCAGTCCGTTCCCTCCCCCTTTAGTCACCTTCTACGACACGCATGGAATCCGTTGGAAGTATTCTTTCTCACGTATCCCAAGTGATAAGAAAGATAGTATATATATATATATATATATATATATATATATATATATATATATATATGTATATATATATATATATATATATATATATATATATATATATATATATATATATATATATATATATATACATATATATATATATATATATATATATATATATATATATATATACATATATAAATATACATATATTCATATATATTTATATATTTTCCTGGGGATAGGGGAGCAAGAATACTTCCCACGTATTCCCTGCGTGTCGTAGAAGGCGACTAAAAGGGGAGGGAGCGGGGGGCTGGAAATCCTCCCCTCTCATTTTTTTTTTTTTTTTTTTTTTTTTTTTTTTTCCAAAAGAAGGAACAGAGAATTGGGCCAGGTGAGGGTAGTCCCTCAAAGGCCCAGTCATCTCTTCTTAACGCTACCTCGCTAATGCGGGAAATGGCGAATAGTTTGAAAGAAAGAAGAAATATATATATATATATATATATATATTTATATATATATATATATATATATATATATATATATATATATATATATATATATATATATATATATATATATATATTTTATATATTATTTATATATTTTGCTTTGTCGCTGTCTCCCGCGTTAGCGAGGTAGCGCAAGGAAACAGACGAAAGAATGGCCCAACCCGCCACAATACACATGTATATACATACATGTCCACCCATCCACAATATACATACCTATACATCTCAATGTACACATATATATACACACACAGAAATATACATATATACACATGTACATAATTCATACTGTCTGCCTTCATTTGTTCCCATCGCCAACTCGCCACACATGGAATAACAACCCCCTCCCCCCTCATGTGTGCGAGGTAGCGCAAGGAAAAACACCAACGGCCCCATTCGTTCACACTCAATCTCTAGCTGTCATGTAATAATGCACCGAAACCACAGCTCCCTTTCCAATTCCAGGCCCCACACACTGCATTGTTTACCCCAGACGCCTTCACATGCCCTGGTTCAATCCATTGACAGCACGTCGACCCCGGTATACCACATCGTTCCAATTCACTCTATTCCTTGCACGCCTTTCACCCTCCTGCATGTTCAGGCCCCGATCACTCAAAATCTTTTTCACTCCATCTTTTGACCTCCAATTTGGTCTCCCACTTCTCCTCGTTCCTTCCACCTCTGACACATATATCCTCTTGGTCAATCTTTCCTCACTCATTCTCTTCATGTGACCAAACCATTTCAAAACACCCTCTTCTGCTCTCTCAACCACACTCTTTTTATTTCCACACATCTCTCTCACCCTTACATTACTTATTCGATCAAACCACCTCACACCACATATTGTCCTCAAACATCTCATTTCCAGCACATCCACCCTCCTGCGCACAACTCTATCCATAGCCCACGCCTCGCAACCATACAACATTGTTGGAACCACTATTCCTTCAAACATACCCATCTTTGCTTTCCGAGATAATGTTCTCGACTTCCACACATTCTTCAAGGCTCACAGAATTTTCGCCCCCTCCCCCACCATATGATTCACTTCCGCTTCCATGGTTCAATCCGCTGCCAGATCCACTCACAGATATCTAAAACACTTCACTTCCTCCAGCTTTTCTCCATTCAAACTTACCTCCCAATTGACTTGACCCTCAACCCTACTGTACCTAATAACCTTGCTCTTATTCACATTTACTCTTAACTTTCTTTTTTGACACACTTTACCAAACTCAGTCACCAGCTTCTGCAGTTTCTCACATGAATCAGCCACCAGCGCTGTATCATCAGCGAACAACAACTGACTCACTTCCCAAGCTCTCTCATCAACAACAGACTGCATACTTGCAACTCTTTCTAAAACTCTTGCATTCACCTCTCTAACAACCCCATCCATAAACAAATTAAACAACCATGGAGATATTACACACCCCTGCCACAAACCTACATTCACTGAGAACCAATCACTTTCCTCTCTTCCTACACGTACACATGCCTTACATCCTCGATAAAAACTTTTCACTGCTTCTGACAACTTGCCTCCCACACCATATATTCTTAATACCTTCCACAGAGCATCTCTATCAACTCTATCAAATGACTTCTCCACATCCATAAATGCTACATGCAGATCCATTTGCTCTGTACATGCCTTCACCCTCTCAATCAATACTCTCCCATATAATCTACCAGGAATACTCAAGAAACTTATACCTCTGTAATTTGAGCACTCACTCTTATCCCCTTAGCCTTTGTACAATGGCACTATGCAAGCATTTCGCCAATCCTCAGTCACCTCACCATGAATCATACATACATTAAATAACCTTACCAACCAGTCAACAATACAGTCACCCCCTTTTTTAATAAATTCCTCTGCAATGCCATCCAAACATGCTGCTTTGCCGGCTTTCATCTTCCGTAAAGCTTTTACTACCTCTTCTCTATTTACCAAATCATTTTCCCTAACCCTCTCACTTTGCACACCATCTCGACCAAGACACCGCACATCTGCCACTCTATCATCAAACACATTCAACAAACCTTCAAAATACTCACTCTATCTCCTTCTCACATCACCGCTACTTGTTATTACCTCCCCATTTCCCCCTTCACTGAAGTTCCCATTTGCTCCCTTGTCTTATGCATTTTATTTACCTCCTTCCAAAACATCCTTTTAATCTCCCTGAAATTTAATGATCCTCTCTCTCCCCAACTCTCATTTGCCCTCTTTTTCACCTCTTGCACCTTTCTCTTGACCTCCTGCCTCTTTCTTTTATACCTCTCCCACTCATCTGCATTTTTTCCCTGCAAAAATCGTTCAAATGCCTCTCTCTTCTCTTTCACTAATAATCTTACTTCTTCATTTCACCACTCACTACCTTTTCTAATCAACCCACCTCCCACGCTTCTCATGCCACAAGCATCTTTTGCGCAAGCCATCACTGCTTCCTAGCTAAATACATCCCATTCCTCCCCCACTCCCCTTACCTCCTTTGTTCTCACCTTTTTCCATTCTGTACTCATTTTCTCCTGGTACTTCCTCATACAAGTCTCCTTCCCAAGCTCACTTACTCTCACCACTCTCTTCACCCAAACATTCTCTCTTCTTTTCTGAAAACCCCCACAAATCTTCACCTTTGCTTCCACAAGATAATGATCAGACATCCCTCCAGTTGCACCTCTTAGCACATTAACATCCAAAAGTCTCTCTTTCGTGCGTCTATCAATTAACGCGTAATCCAATAACGCTCTCTGGCCATCTCTCCTACTTACATACGTATACTTATGTATATCTCGCTTTTTAAACCAGGTATTCCCAATCACCAGTCCTTTTTCAGCACATAAATCTACAAGCTCTTCACCATTTCCATTTACAACACTGAACACTCCATGTGTACCAATTATTCCCTCAACTGCCACATTACTCACCTTTGCATTCAAATCACCCATCACTATAACCCGGTCTATTGCATCAAAACCACTAACACACTCATTCAGCTGCTCCCAAAACAATTGTCTCTCATGATCTTTCTTCTCATGCCCAGGTGCATATGCACCAATAATCACCCATCTCTCTCCATCAACTTTCAGTTTTACTCATATCAATCGAGAATTTACTTTCTTACACTCTATCACATACTCCCAAAACTCCTGATTCAGGAGTAGTGCTACTCCTTCTCTTGCTCTTGTCCTCTCACTAACCCCTGACTTTACTCCCAAGACCTTCCCAAACCACTCTTCCCCTTTATCCTTGAGCTTCGTTTCACTCAGAGCCAAAACATCCAGGTTCCTTTCCTCAAACATACTACTTATCTCTCCTTTTTTCTCATCTTGGTTACATCCACACACATTTAGACCCCCAATCTGAGCCTTCGAGGAGGATGAGCACTCCTCGCGTGACTCCTTCTTCTGTTTCCCCTTTTAGAAAGTTAAAATACAAGGAGGGGAGGGTTTCTGGCCCCCCGCTCCCGTCCCCTTTAGTCGCCTTCTACGACACGTGAGGAATGCGTGGGAAGTATTCTTAATTCCCTATCCCCAGGGATAGGGGATATATTTATATATATATATATATATATATATATATATATATATATATATATATATATCTATATATATATATATATATATATATATATATATATATATATATATATATATATAAATATATATATATATATATATAAATATATATATATATATATATATATATATATATATATATATATATATATATATATATATATATATATATATATATATATATATATATATAAATATATATATATATATATATATATATATATATATATATATATATATATATATATATATATATATATATATATATATATATATATATATATATATATATATATATATATATATATATATATATATATATATAAATTGAAAATGTGAAGGAAAATAGTGAAATTGGAAAAAAATGTAGCTTAGACATTGAAGCTTATTGATACAGTGGTTAAATTGATGAGAACTGCTATTGACGTTTGTGTAAATAAATTATACATTTCCTTTTTTCCATAGCCAGAGGTTGAACCATTATGTGACATTCATTTTTTTCCATTCATTTCAAGCTAGAAGTTTCAGTTTTCTAAATTGTTTCTTACATTTTTCATATGTATATATATGTATGTGTGTGTGTGTGTATATGTGCGTATGTATGTGTATGTGTGTGTATGTGTATATGTATATATATATGTATATTATCCCTGGGGATAGGGGTGAAAGAATACTTCCCACGTATTCCTCGCGTGTCGTAGAAAGCGACTAGAGGGGACGAGAGCGGGGGGCCAGAAATCCTCCCCTCCTTGTATTAACTTTCTAAAATGGGAAACAGAAGAAGGAGTCACGCGGGGAGTGCTCATCCTCCTCGAAGGCTCAGAGTGGGGTGCCTAAATGTGTGTGGATGTAACCAAGATGTGAAAAAAGGAGAGATAGGTAGTATGTTTGAGGAAAGGAACCTGGATGTTTTGGCTTTGAGTGAAACGAAGCTCAAGGGTAAAGGGGAAGAGTGGTTTGGGAATGTCTGGGGAGTAAAGTCAGGGGTTAGTGAGAGGACAAGAGCAAGGGAAGGAGTAGCAATACTCCTGAAACAGGAGTTGTGGGAGTATGTGATAGAGTGTAAGAAAGTAAATTCTCGATTAATATGGGTAAAACTGAAAGTTGATGGAGAGAGGTGGGTGATTATTGGTGCATATGCACCTTGGCATGAGAAGAAAGATCAAGGGAGGCAAGTGTTTTGGGAGCAGCTGAATGAGTGTGTTAGTGGTTTTGATGCACGAGACCGGGTTATAGTGATGGGTGATTTGAATGCAAAGGTGAGTAATGTGGCAGTTGAGGGAATAATTGGTATACATGGGGTGTTCAGTGTTGTAAATGGAAATGGTGAAGAGCTTGTAGATTTATGTGCTGAAAAAGGACTGATGATTGGGAATACCTGGTTTAAAAAGCGAGATATACATAAGTATACTTATGTAAGTAGGAGAGATGGCCAGAGAGCGTTATTGGATTACGTGTTAATTGACAGGCGTGCGAAAGAGAGACTTTTGGATGTTAATGTGCTGAGAGGTGCAACTGGAGGGATGTCTGATCATTATCTTGTGGAGGCTAAGGTGAAGATCTGTATGGGTTTTCAGAAAAGAAGAGTGAATGTTGGGGTGAAGAGGGTGGTGAGAGTAAGTGAGCTTGAGAAGGAGACCTGTGTGAGGAAGTACCAGGAGAGACTGAGTACAGAATGGAAAAAGGTGAGAACAATGGAAGCAAGGGGAGTGGGGGAGGAATGGGATGTATTTAGGGAATCAGTGATGGATTGCGCAAAAGATGCTTGTGGCATGAGAAGAGTGGGAGGTGGGTTGATTAGAAAGGGTAGTGAGTGGTGGGATGAAGAAGTAAGAGTATTAGTGAAAGAGAAGAGAGAGGCATTTGGACGATTTTTGCAGGGAAAAAATGCAATTGAGTGGGAGATGTATAAAAGAAAGAGACAGGAGGTCAAGAGAAAGGTGCAAGAGGTGAAAAAAAGGGCAAATGAGAGTTGGGGTGAGAGAGTATCATTAAATTTTAGGGAGAATAAAAAGATGTTCTGGAAGAAGGTAAATAAAGTGCGTAAGACAAGGGAGCAAATGGGAACTTCAGTGAAGGGCGCAAATGGGGAGGTGATAACAAGTAGTGGTGATGTGAGGAGATGGAGTGAGTATTTTGAAGATTTGTTGAATGTGTTTGATGATAGAGTGGCAGATATAGGGTGTTTTGGTCGAGGTGGTGTGCAAAGTGAGAGGGTTAGGGAAAATGATTTGGTAAACAGAGAAGAGGTAGTGAAAGCTTTGCGGAAGATGAAAGCCGGCAAGGCAGCAGGTTTGGATGGTATTGCAGTGGAATTTATTAAAAAAGGGGGTGACTGTATTGTTGACTGGTTGATAAGGTTATTTAATGTATGTATGACTCATGGTGAGGTGCCTGAGGATTGGCGGAATGCGTGCATAGTGCCATTGTACAAAGGCAAAGGGGATAAGAGTGAATGCTCAAATTACAGAGGTATAAGTTTGTTGAGTATACCTGGTAAATTATATGGGAGGGTATTGATTGAGAGGGTGAAGGCATGTACAGAGCATCAGATTGGGGAAGAGCAGTGTGGTTTCAGAAGTGGTAGAGGATGTGTGTATCAGGTGTTTGCTTTGAAGAATGTATGTGAGAAATACTTAGAAAAGCAAATGGATTTGTATGTAGCATTTATGGATCTGGAGAAGGCATATGATAGAGTTGATAGAGATGCTCTGTGGAAGGTATTAAGAATATATGGTGTGGGAGGCAAGTTGTTAGAAGCAGTGAAAAGTTTTTATCGAGGATGTAAGGCATGTGTACGTGTAGGAAGAGAGGAAAGTGATTGGTTCTCAGTGAATGTAGGTTTGCGGCAGGGGTGTGTGATGTCTCCATGGTTGTTTGATTTGTTTATGGATGTGGTTGTTAGGGAGGTAAATGCAAGAGTTTTGGAAAGAGGGGCAAGTATGAAGTCTGTTGGGGATGAGAGAGCTTGGGAAGTGAGTCAGTTGTTGTTCGCTGATGATACAGCGCTGGTGGCGGATTCATGTGAGAAACTGCAGAAGCTGGTGACTGAGTTTGGTAAAGTGTGTGGAAGAAGAAAGTTAAGAGTAAATGTGAATAAGAGCAAGGTTATTAGGTACAGTAGGGTTGAGGGTCAAGTCAATTGGGAGGTGAGTTTGAATGGAGAAAAACTGGAGGAAGTGAAGTGTTTTAGATATCTGGGAGTGGATCTGGCAGCGGATGGAACCATGGAAGCGGAAGTGGATCATAGGGTGGGGGAGGGGGCGAAAATTCTGGGGGCCTTGAAGAATGTGTGGAAGTCGAGAACATTATCTCGGAAAGCAAAAATGGGTATGTTTGAAGGAATAGTGGTTCCAACAATGTTGTATGGTTGCGAGGCGTGGGCTATGGATAGAGTTGTGCGCAGGAGGATGGATGTGCTGGAAATGAGATGTTTGAGGACAATGTGTGGTGTGAGGTGGTTTGATCGAGTGAGTAACGTAAGGGTAAGAGAGATGTGTGGAAATAAAAAGAGCGTGGTTGAGAGAGCAGAAGAGCGTGTTTTGAAGTGGTTTGGGCACATGGAGAGAATGAGTGAGGAAAGATTGACCAAGAGGATATATGTGTCGGAGGTGGAGGGAACGAGGAGAAGAGGGAGACCAAATTGGAGGTGGAAGGATGGAGTGAAAAAGATTTTGTGTGATCGGGGCCTGAACATGCAGGAGGGTGAGAGGAGGGCGAGGAATAGAGTGAATTGGAGCGATGTGGTATACCGGGGTTGACGTGCTGTCAGTGGATTGAATCAAGGCATTTGAAGCGTCTGGGGTAAACCATGGAAAGCTGTGTAGGTATGTATATTTGCGTGTGTGGACGTATGTGTATACATGTGTATGGGGGGGGGGGTTGGGCCATTTCTTTCGTCTGTTTCCTTGCGCTACCTCGCAAACGCGGGAGACAGCGACAAAGTAAAAAAGAAAAAAAAAAAAAAAAAATTATATATATATATATATATATATATATATATATATATATATATATATATATATATATATATATATATATTCTTTTTTTTTTCTTTAAACTATTCGCCATTTCCCGCATTAGCGAGGTAGCGTTAAGAACAGAGGACTGGGCCTTTTTTGGAATATCCTCACCTGGCCCTCTCTGTTCCTTTTTTCGGGAAAAAAAAAAAAATGAGAGGGGAGGATTTCTAGCCCCCCGCCCGCTTTCTCCCCTTTTAGTCGCCTTCTACGACACGCAGGGAATACGTGGGAAGTATTCGTAATCCCCTATCCCCAGGGAGATATATACAACATATATATATATATATATATATATATATATATATATATATATATATATATATATATATATATATATATATATATATATATATATATATATATATTTATATATATATATATATATATATATACATATATTTTTTTTTTTTTTTTTTTTTTTTTTGCTTTGTCGCTGTCTCCCGCGTTTGCGAGGTAGCGCAAGGAAACAGACGAAAGAAATGGCCCAACCCACCCCCATACACGTGTATATACATACGTCCACACACGCAAATATACATACCTACACAGCTTTCCATGGTTTACCCCAGACGCTTCACATGCCCCGATTTAATCCACTGACAGCACGTCAACCCCGGTATACCACATCGCTCCAATTCACTCTATTCCTTGCCCTCCTTTCACCCTCCTGCATGTTCAGGCCCCGCTCACACAAAATCTTTTTCACTCCATCTTTCCACCTCCAATTTGGTCTCCCTCTTCTCCTCGTTCCCTCCACCTCCGACACATATATCCTCTTGGTCAATCTTTCCTCACTCATTCTCTCCATGTGCCCAAACCATTTCAAAACACCCTCTTCTGCTCTGTCAACCACGCTCTTTTTATTTCCACACATCTCTCTTACCCTTACGTTACTTACTCGATCAAACCACCTCACACCACACATTGTCCTCAAACATCTCATTTCCAGCACATCCATCCTCCTGCGCACAACTCTATCCATAGCCCACGCCTCGCAACCATACAACATTGTTGGAACCACTATTCCTTCAAACATACCCATTTTTGCTTTCCGAGATAATGTTCTCGACTTCCACACGTTCTTCAAGGCTCCCAGAATTTTCGCCCCCTCCCCCACCCTATGATTCACTTCGGCTTCCATGGTTCCATCCGCTGCCAGATCCACTCCCAGATATCTAAAACACTTCACTTCCTCCAGTTTTTCTCCATTCAAACTCACCTCCCAATTGACTTGACCCTCAACCCTACTGTACCTAATAACCTTGCTCTTATTCACATTTACTCTTAACTTTCTTCTTTCACACACTTTACCAAACTCAGTCACCAGCTTCTGCAGTTTCTCACATGAATCAGCCACCAGCTGATATATATATAAAATATTTGTTTCATATCTATTATACTTTGTCGCTGTCTCCCGCGTACGCGAGGTATTGAAGGAAACAGACGAAAGAATGGCCCAACCCACCCACATACACATTTATATACATACACGTCCACACACAGCACATATACATGGGGATAGGGGAGAAAGAATACTTCCCACGTATTCCCTGGGTGTCGTAGAAGGCGACTAAAAGGGAAGGGAGCGGGGGGCTGGAAATCCTCCCCTCTTGTTTTTTTTTTTAAATTTTCCAAAAGAAAGAACAGAGAAGGGGGCCAGGTGAGGATATTCCCTCAGAGGCCCAGTCCTCTGTTCTTAACGCTACCTTGCTAATGCGGGAAATGGCGAAAAGTTTGAAAGAAAGACATCTCACCGTATACATATATATACACACACAGACATAGACATATATAAACATGTATATAATTCATACTGTCTGCCCCTTTTTCATTCCCGTCGCCACCCCGCCACACATGAAATGACAGCCCCCTCCCCCCGCATGTGCGCAAGGTAGCGATATATATATATATATATATATATATATATATATATATATATATATATATATATATATATATATATATATATATAGATATAGGGGAGCAAGAATACTTCCCACGTATTCCCTGCGTGTCGTAGAAGGCGACTAAAAGGGGAGGGAGCGGGGGGCTGGAAATCCTCCCCTCTCGTTTTTTTTTTAATTTTCCAAAAGAAGGAACAGAGAATTGGGCCAGGTGAGGGTAGTCCCTCAAAGGCCCAGTCATCTGTTCTTAACGCTACCTCGCTAATGCGGGAAATGGCGAATAGTTTGAAAGAAAAGAAAAAATATATATATATATATATATATATATATATATATATATATATATATATAAGTGTATATATATGAGTGTATATATATATATATATATATATATATATATATATATATATATATATATATATATACACTCATATATATACACTTATATATATACACTTATATATATATATATATATATATATATATATATATATATATATATATATATATATATATATATATATATATATATATATATATATATATATATATATATATATATATCATAATTGAAATACATAAAGATGATTTTTTCCAAATTGCTTGAGTACGTTTATGGAACTAAGAAATACTACAGAACGTTTACGGTAAAAAAAAATCATGAAATGAAAGTTTTGAGAGGTCTTAGAAGTTTCTTTCCAGGAGAGTGCAAAACTTTTTTGCGTCCCCTCCTTAATGAGTATGATGGGAGATGTTGCATATCATGAAAGAGATTCTTGGTTTCTTGGTTCTTGTTACACTCACAGTGTGTCATAGGTCGTGCTTCCATCCGATATTTTGTGTTGATACGTTGAAGGAGAGAGAGAGAGAGAGAGAGAGAGAGAGAGAGAGAGAGAGGTTGATGCATATGGAAAGAAGTGGCGGAACTTTAAATCACATAAGTTTAGGTAGCTGGGTGTGTCATCGATAACCAAAATACTGTGAGGGATTCGGCTTCAAACTTATTTTTGCCGCCTGAATCATCCTCAAGATTCAGAAGCTCTGTCTGAGTATCATCATTGTCATCTGATATCGTTGTCACTGCAGCAGTGGATGGGTCCCAAAGTAGCCTCAGATACTCGACAGTCAGACTGTGTAGCACTGGCACTGTTGTCGCACTGCTCTGTAACCTCTGACACATTTTCCAGCACCACCAAGTTACCTCGCCAAATTTTGCTACTTTACTTTTCCGTTTTTCGAATTGCGACTTTGATTTTATCCTCAAAGTTAATTGGTATTAAGCTTTATTTTCCTTGTGATTGTAGGGTGAGTGGGCTCAGTTGTTCAGATGTGTCCAAAAGGTAGGCTATCCGGATTTCCAAGCCATCCCCAGATCATGCCGAGAGCAAATCCATTTTGTCCTCAATTTCTTGATTTGATCTCTTTGATCTCTTCCCCTACCTCAACCCTAAGCTAACTCAGTTTTGTCCAACACTATGGCCCTGTTCAAATGGCAAAAAGGACTCCCCCAAGGGGGCCATGGTTCTAATACGTCCTCGTCTTATTTATTTTTTTATTCACTTGTATAGAATAATCTTAGGGCATTTAACCATCAGTGTTTTCCTGTTAATATATCAGTGTTCATTTTGCACTTTATCTTTTCACTTATCTTGCCTTATCCATTAACCACGCCACATTCAGAAATTGATGGTACAGTTGTGGAGAATATTCCGCCCTCAACTCTTCCATCTTCGTCGCCTCCTACGACGCGCAGGGGATTCATGGATAGTAATATTCTTTCTCACCTACCGCAGGGGATTGTTAGGTAGTAAGAATGTATGATTGTTTCTACAAAATCTAAATCATGATCTGATAAATCTCATAGCACTAACTGTGTGGCAGTTCACTGTCACATTGTGAATATTATTGATCATCAGACTTTATCTATGTTCATTCTAATGAGTTATGAAAGTTTCAATAAGAAAGGGAGACAGATCAGAAGAGAACATCGTAACTGGGTCTTGTTGTATGGGTCTCTTTTTGTCTCATTCTATCATCGTCCTCTCTCGGCCTGCTCTCCAGTTCAGAGGGTTTATGTCCTCGTCATCCACAGACACGGCTACGGTCAATACGCCCGGTGGTAATATAAGGTAGCAGGTGTAACTTCTTGAGCAAGATACTCAGACCTTACCACACAACGGCTCGACCTTTGAGAGCCGCAGGACGTTCCTTGGCCATGATGGCGTAGTTTTTTGGGTTAGGTCAAAAGACTGATCATCATATCTTAACGTTGTGCCATCATGCTCAAAGTCTTTGATTCATGTGGGCACATAAGTAGATAATATACGCAGAAAACCATTTTTTTGTTTTTGTTTTGCGCATACGAGATCACGCGAGCTACTGTGACCTCTTGCAGTAAGTAAATAAGTTAGAAAATCATGAAAAAGTCTCCAAAAGATCAGAGACATGTAAGGGTTTCTAAGTGATAAACAGTTGACTATCATTATCAACATCAGTGTTTACAGATTTCATTCGTATTAATGGATATAAATTCGTCCGCCGTTTTACCTCAAGTGAGGCGAATCACTTTTTCTTCAGGATTTTTAACATATAGAATGAATTTCCAATCACAGTGGTTGAAGCCAATGCTATATATACGTTTAAGAACAGACAATGTGTATTTCATTTCAAGTTGATGACTGACATTATTTGCACCTCATTAGTCACATGAACAGTCTGCAGGTTTTGTCTGCATTATCTGTGTGCCCGCTAACTTGAACCTCACTAATCTGTGAGTTTCTGATGTCTTACCCTGCCACAAACAGTCTCGAAAGGACCCAGTGGTCTATGTTACTCTGTATACTTTTGATTTTCTCATCAATATTATAATGATCAGTATTATCATTATTATTGTTATCATTATTATTATTATTATTATTATTATTATTATTATTATTATTATCATTATTATCATTATTATTATTATTATTATTATTATTATTATCATTATCATTTTCATTAGTATAATCATTATTATTATTATTATTATTATTATTATTATTCTTTTAAAACTGTCTTAAAAGAAAGTAGTTAACAGTTTCAACGCATTGAACATACCCTCCACTGAGGAACTCTTGAAGAGAAAGGTTGACTGTGCACTGGAGCCACCCCGATGGACTAATGTGACTACATATAGACAACGAAAGAAGTTGTTATATCCTGTGAACATTCCAAGAAATACAGCCAGACAAGCTGTTCAAACTTACTTTGTTTTCCCATCTGATGCGGAATTGTATCCATCCATAAATTTCATTCCAGAATTCTTTAGGATGCTCAAGCAACCAGATGTATCTAACACAACAAATCCACGAGTATATGTCTTTTCAATATTTGAAGTAAAGGAAAATGTATCAGCCCCAGAAACTAAAAGTGAGCTTCAAAAAATGCTGCAAAAAGGAGATGCCATCCCTTTCCACAAAAATGTGTGTGCGAAGTGTCATAATGTACCAATGTCAAAATGCCAGATATCATAAACACATCTTGAAAAACTTTGAGCAAGGTTATTAGCTTTAGCAGATTTGAGGGGTAGGTTAGCTGAGATGTGAGTTTGAATGGGAAAAACTTGAAGTGAAGTGTTTTAGATATCTAACAGTGGACGTGGTAGTGATTGGAACCATGGAAGCGGAAGTGAGTCAAAGTGCAAGGAAGAAAGCAAAGGTTTTGGAAGCACTGAAGAAGATGTAGAAAGAGAGAACATTTTCTGGGAGGACAAAAATGTTTCAAGGAAGTGTATTCCCAACAGTATTATATTGATGTAAGGGATGTGCTGTATTGATACAGTGGTTAAATTGATGAGAACTACTATTGACTTTTGTGTAAATAAATTAAACATTTCCTTTTTCCATAGCCAGAGGTTCAACCATTATGTGACATTCATTTTTTCTTTTCATTTCAAGCTAGAAGTTTCAGTTTTCTAAATTGTTTCTTACATTTTTCATATGTATATATATGTATGTGTGTGTGTGTGTGTGTGTGTCTGCGTGTGTGTGTGTATGTGTGTGTGTGTGTATGTATATATATGTATATTATCCCTGGGGATAGGGGTGAAAGAATACTTCCCACGCATTCCTCGCGTGTCGTAGAAAGCGACTAGAGGGGACGGGAGCGGGGGGCCAGAAATCCTCCCCTCCTTGCATTCTTTTTAACTTTCTAAAATGGGAAACAGAAGGAGTCACGCGGGGAGTGCTCATACTCCTCGAAGGCTCAGATTGGGGTGCCTAAATGTGTGTGGATGTAACCAAGATGTGAAAAAAGGAGAGATAGGTAGTATGTTTGAGGAAAGGAACCTGGATGTTTTGGCTCTGAGTGAAACGAAGCTCAAGGGTGAAGGGGAAGAGTGGTTTGGGAATGCCTTGGGAGTAAAATCAGGGGTTAGTGAGAGGACAAGAGCAAGGGAAGGAGTAGCACTACTCCTGACACAGGAGTTGTGGGAGTATGTGATAGAAGGTAAGAAAGTAAATTCTCGATTAATATGGGTAAAACTGAAAGTTGATGGAGAGAGATGGGTGATTATTGGTGCATATGCACCTGGGCATGAGAAGAAAGATCATGAGAGGCAAGTGTTTTGGGAGAAGCTGAATGAGTGTGTTAGTGGTTTTGATGCACGAGACCGGGTTATAGTGATGGGTGATTTGAATGCAAAGGTGAGTAATGTGGCAGTTGAGGGAATAATTGGTATACATGGGGTGTTCAGTGTTGTAAATGGAAATGGTGAAGAGCTTGTAGATTTATGTGCTGAAAAAGGACTGATGATTGGGAATACCTGATTTAAAAAGCGAGATATACATAAGTATACTTATGTAAGTAGGAGAGATGGCCAGAGAGCGTTATTGGATTACGTGTTAATTGACAGGCGCGCGAAAGAGAGATTTTGGATGTTAATGTGCTGAGAGGTGCAACTGGAGGGATGTCTGATCATTATCTTGTGGAGGCTAAGGTGAAGATTTGTATGTGTTTTCAGAAAAAAAGAGTGAATTTTGGGGTGAAGAGGGTGGTGAGAGTAAGTGAGCTTGGGAAGGAGACTTGTGTGAGGAAGTACCAGGAGAGACTGAGTACAGAATGGAAAAAGGTGAGAACAAAGGAGGTAAGGGGAGTGGGGGAGGAATGGGATGTATTTAGGGAATCTGTGATGGATTGCGCAAAAGATGCTTGTGGCATGAGAAGAGTGGGAAATGGGTTGATTAGAAAGGGTAGTGAGTGGTGGGATGAAGAAGTAAGAGTATTAGTGAAAGAGAAGAGAGAGTTGCATTTGGACGATTTTTGCCGGGAAAAAATGCACTTGAGTGGGAGACGTATAAAAGAAAGAGACAGGAGGTCAAGAGAAAGGTGCAAGAGGTGAAAAAAAGGGCAAATGAGAGTTGGGGTGAGAGAGTATCATTAAATTTTAGGGAGAATAAAAAGATGTTCTGGAAGGAGGTAAATAAAGTGCGTAAGACAAGGGAGCAAATGGGAACTTCAGTGAAGGGCGCAAATGGGGAGGTGATAACAAGTAGTGGTGATGTGAGAAGGAGATGGAGTGAGTATTTTGAAGGTTTGTTGAATGTGTTTGATGATAGAGTGGCAGATATAGGGTGTTTTGGTCGAGGTGGTGTGCAAAGTGAGAGGGTTAGGGAAAATGATTTGGTAAACAGAGAAGAGGTAGTAAAAGCTTTGCGGAAGATGAAAGCCGGCAAGGCAGCAGGTTTGGATGGTATTGCAGTGGAATTTATTAAAAAAGGGGGTGACTGTATTGTTGACTGGTTGATAAGGTTATTTAATGTATGTATGACTCATGGTGAGGTGCCTGAGGATTGGCGGAATGCGTGCATAGTGACATTGTACAAAGGCAAAGGGGATAAGAGTTAGTGCTCAAATTACAGAGGTATAAGTCTGTTGAGTATTCCTGGTAAATTGTATGGGAGGGTATTGATTGAGAGGGTGAAGGCATGTACAGAGCATCAAATTGGGGAAGAGCAGTGTTGTTTCAGAAGTGGTAGAGGATGTGTGGATCAGGTGTTTGCTTTGAAGAATGTATGTGAGAATTACTTAGAAAAGCAAATGGATTTGTATGTAGCATTTATGGATCTGGAGAAGGCATATGATAGAGTTGATAGAGATGCTCTGTGGAAGGTATTAAGAATATATGGTGTGGGAGGCAAGTTGTTAGAAGCAGTGAAAAGTTTTTATCGAGGATGTAAGGCATGTGTACGTGTAGGAAGAGAGAAAAGTGATTGGTTCTCAGTGAATGTAGGTTTGCGGCAGGGGTGTGTGATGTCTCCATGGTTGTTTAATTTGTTTACGGATGGGGTTGTTAGGGAGGTGAATGCAAGAGTTTTGGAAAGAGGGGCAAGTATGAAGTCTGTTGGGGATGAGAGAGATTGGGAAGTGAGTCAGTTGTTGTTCGCTGATGATACAGCGCTGGTGGCTGATTCATGTGAGAAACTGCAGAAGCTGGTGACTGAGTTTGGTAAAGTGTGTGAAAGAAGAAAGTTAAGAGTAAATGTGAATAAGAGCAAGGTTATTAGGTACAGTAGGGTTGAGGGTCAAGTCAATTGCGAGGTGAGTTTGAATGGAGAAAAACTGGAGGAAGTGAAGTGTTTTAGATATCTGGGAGTGGATCTGGCAGCGGATGGAACCATGGAAGCCGAAGTGGATCATAGGGTGGGGGAGGGGGCGAAAATTCTGGGAGCCTTGAAGAATGTGTGGAAGTCGAGAACATTATCTCGGAAAGCAAAAATGTGTATGTTTGAAGGAATAGTGGTTCCAACAATGTTGTATGGTTGCGAGGCGTTGGCTATGGATAGAGTTGTGCGCAGGAGGATGGATGTGCTGGAAACGAGATGTTTGAGGACAATGTGTGGTGTGAGGTGGTTTGATCGAGTAAGTAACGTAAGGGGAAGAGAGATGTGTGGAAATAAAAAGAGCGTGGTTGAGAGAGCAGAAGAGGGTGTTTTGAAGTGGTTTGGGCACATGGAGAGAATGGGTGAGGAAAGATTGACCATAATTTCCACTGCAACACCATCTAAACCCGCTGCCTTGCCGGCTTTCACCTTCCGCAAAGCTTTTACCACCTCTTCCCTGTTTACCAAATAATTTTCCCTAACCCTCTCACTTTGCACGCCACCTCGACCAAAACACTCTATATCTGACACTCTATCATCAAACACATTTAACAGACCTTCAAAATTGTTGACTGCTTGGTAAGGTTATTTAATGTATGTACGGCTCATGGTGAGGTGCTTGAGGATTGGCGGAATGCTTGCATAGTGCCATTGTACAAAGGCAAAGGGGATAAAAGTTAGTGCTCAAATTGGGGAAGAGTAGTGTGGTTTCAGAAGTGGTGGAGGATGTGTGGGTCAGGTGTCTGCTTTGAAGAATGTGTGTGAGAAATACTTAGAAAATGAAATTGATTTTTATGTAGCATTTATGGATCTGGAGAAGGCATATGATAAAGTTGATAGAGATGCTCTGTGGAAGTTATTAAGAATATATGGTGTGGGAGGCAAGTTGTTAGAAGCAGGGAAAATTTATATCGAGGATGTACGGCGTGTGTACGTGTAGGAAGAGAGGAAAGTGAGCTTCTCAGTGAATGTAGGTTTGCGGCTGGGGTGTGTGATGACTCCATGGTTGTTTAATTTGTTTATGGATGGAGTTGTTAGGGAGGTGAATGCAAGAGTTTTGGAAAGAGGGGCAAGCATGCAGTCTGTTGTGGATGAGAGAGCTTGGGAAGTGAGTTAGTTGTTGTTCGCTGATGATACATCACTGGTGGCTGATTCGTGTGAGAAACTGCAGAAGCTGGTGACTGAGTTTGGTAAAGTGTGTGAAAGAAGAAAGCTGAGAGAAAATGTGAATCAGAACAAGGTTATTAGGTACAGTAGGATTGACGGACAAGTCAATTGGGAGGTAAGTTTCAATGGAGAAAAACTGGAGGAAGTGAAGTGTATTTAGATATCTGGGAGTGGATTTGGCAGCGGATGGAACCATGGAAGCGGAAGTGAATCATAGGGTGGGGGAGGGGCAAAAGTTTTGGCAGCGTTGAAGAATGTGTGGAAGTCGACAACATTATCTCGGAAAGCAAAAATGGGTATGTTTGAAGGAATAGTGGTTCTAACAACGTTATATGTTTGCGAGGCGTGGGCTATGGATAGAGTTGTGCGGAGGAGGGTGGATGTTCTGGAAATGAGATGTTTGAGGACACTGTGTTGTGAGAGATGGTTTGATCGAGTAACTAATGATAGGGTAAGCGAGATGTGTGGTGATAAAAAGAGTGTGTTTGTGAGAGCAGACGAGGGTGTTTTGAAATGGTTTGGTCAAATGGAGAGAATGAGTGAGGATAGATTGACCAAGAGGATATATGTGTCAGCGGTGGAGAGAACGAGGAGAAATGGGAGACCAAATTGGAGGTGGAAAGATGGAATGAAAAAGATTTTGAGTGATCGAGGCCTGAATATGCAGGAGGGTGAAATGCGTGCAAGAAATAGAGTGATTTGGAACGATGTGGTATACCGGGGTCGACGTGCAGTCAATGGATTGAGCCAGGTCATGTAAAGCTTCTGGGGTAAACCATGGAAAGTTCTGTGGGGCCTGGATATGGAAAGGGAGCTGTAGTTTCGGCGCATTATTACATGACAGCTAGAGACTGAGTGTGAACGAATGTGGCCTTTGTGGTCTTTTCCTAGCGCTACCTCGAGCACATGAGGGGGGAGGGGGTTGTTATTTCATGTGTGGTGGGGTGGCAATGGAAGTGAATAAAGGTAGACAGTATGAATTATGTACACGTGTATATATGTATATGTCTGTTTGTGTATATATATATGTGTACGTTGAGATGTATTGGTATGTATATTTGCGTGTGTGGACGTGTCTGTATATACATGTGTATGTGGATAGGTTGGGCCGTTCTTTCGTCTGTTTCCTTGCGCTACTTCGCTAACGCGGGAGACAGCGACAAAGGAAAATAATAGAATAATAATAGATTATTATTACTATCGTTATTATCATTATTATTATTATTATTATTATTATTATTATTATTATTATTATTATTATTATTATTATCATTATTATTATTATTATTATTATCATTATTATTATTATTATCATTATTATTGTTATTATTATTTGCTTTCTGTTAGCAAGGTAGCGCAAGGAAAAGATGAAGAATAAGTTTTATTCTCTCACATCCAATCTTTAACCGTCTGTGTAATGTACCGAAACCACATGACCCTACCCACAACCAGGTCGTACACACCTTTCCGTGGGGTATCCCTGCAGCTTCACATGTCCTGGTCCAGTCCATTGACGGCAAGTCCCTCCCCTCTTTACCAAATCCCTCTAATTCATGCTAACCTGTCATGCTTGTCATCCTCCTGCGTGTTCAGGCCCCGAGCACTCAAAATTTTATTCACTTCCTTCCATCTCCAATTTCGTATCCACCATTTCTTTGTCCTCACCACTTATGACACATATAACCTCTTTGTCAGTCTATCCTCACTAATTCTTTTCTTCGTATTATTATTATTATCATCAGTACCATTAATATCAAATATATGATTATCAATACTTATCACTATCATCTTTACTTTCGTTATGATTATTTTGCTATTATCATTAATAGCATATCACCAGATTTATCATTATCATCATTATCATTATCATTATCATTATTACTATCATTACTATCATTATTATTATTATTATTATTATTATTATTATTATTATTATTATTATCAGCACTATTTTTATTATTATTATTAATATTATTATTATTATTATTATTATTATTATTATTATTATTATTATTATTATTATTATTATTATTAGCATTATTATTATTATCATTATTATTATCATCATCATTATCATTATAATATTTGATCGCCGTTTCCCGCTTCAGAGAGTTAGTGCCAGGAAACAGACGAAGAAAGATCTATCCACTCATATACACACATATGTACATACACCCCCATACGCTTACATATGCATACATATACATACCAACATATTCACATATGCGTACATATAAAAACAAAGACGCAGCCATATACATATATACACATGTAAATATACATACTCGCTCGCCTTCATCCATTCTTGGCGCTACCCCGCCCCACGGGAAACAGTATCGCCACCCTTTGTGTCAGCGAGGTAGTGTCAAGAAATAGACAAAAATAGGCCACATTCGTTCACACTCAGTCTCTATCTGCCATGTGTAATTCACCGACAAGACAACCTCCTATACACATCCACGCCCCACAGACATTTCCATGGTTTACCCCAGACGTTTAGTCTATTGATAACACCGCGACCCCGGTATACCATATCATTCCAATTCACTTTATTTCTTGCACGCCTCTCACCCTCTTGCATGTTCAGGCCCTGATCGCTCAAAATCTTTTTCACTCCATCCTTTCACCTCCAATTTGGTCTCCCACTTCTCCTCGTACCCTCCACCTCTGACACATATATCCTCTTTGTCAATCTTTCCTCACTCATACTTTCCATGTGACCAAACCATTTCAATATATCCTCTTCTGTTCTCTCAACCACATTCTTCTCATTTACACATATCTCTCTTACCCTTTCATTATTCACTCGATCAAACCACCTCACACCATATATTGTCCTCAAACATTTCATTTCCAATACATCCGCCCTCCTCCGTACAACTCTATTTATCCATGCCTCGCAACCATATAACATTGTTATTATCATCAATATTTTCTATACTTGTTCACATCCATTTTCTAGCTGTCATGTGCAATGCACTAGTGTATCATTGTCATAATTATTATCATTGTTTTATCAACTACTATTATTGATATTCCACTTAATCTTATTATCATTTTATTATTATCATTATCATTATTACTATTATTATTATCATTATTATTATTATTATCATTATTATTATTATTATTATTATTATTATTATTATCATTATTTTAATTATTTTTATTATTATTATCATTATTATTATTGTTATTATTATCATTATCATTATTATCACTATTATTATTATTATTATTATTATTATTATTATTATTATTATTATTATTATTATCATTATTATTATTGTCATTATTATTATTGATTACATTATTAGTATCATCATTACTAATACATTTATCATGAGTGTAAGTATTCTATTATTCTTGTTGTTGTTGTATTTAATGTGTGTAAATTAGAATCCGTTATGATGGAAGTGAAATTATTGGCAATGTAAGTATACATGGGACATACACCAAAAAAGTGGATAAAAAAGTTATGGGAAGGGATGCTTGTCAATGAACGTATAGTGAGTTTAGAGAAAAAATAATATTTGGATACAGTAAAATCTGCTGATAAAGTTTCCATAGCCTCGTACCTGTGCAGACCAAAAAATCGGATTGTCAGCGATCCCCTGCACACAGTGGAATAGTTTAAACTAAATGAATACGGAAAGAATGAAAAGAAAATACACAATAAGTTTTTTCCTTAAACGACGTTTTCAAGATTTCACAGGATTACAAATACGATTTCTTTTACATTGAACAGACCTCCCATACGGGAGATTGGCGTCGGTTCCAATCAAATGGTGGAGACACAAAGACCCAGATGACCTGATATAACATAGGATCATACTTTGAAGACAAAATACATTTCCTATCCCCCTATACCCTCCAAATTGTATTAGTGTCCGACTCAATTCTTCACCACCCACTTCCCACACTAACACATACTTCCCACTCCAACTTCTCACATCACCGCCCATACCACACGGCACCACCTTCTTCTCAGTACTACTACCCACTATCCAAGCCACTACCCACAACCTACACCACAACGTATTACTAAGACCGGGATCAGCTATTCATGCCACCACTCACATCCGAACCCCCTGTTAATATGCACGCCATCACTCGCTACATTCTCTTACATCCGTTGTCTTTTATCCCTTCCGCCACCCACTACTCTCCTCACCTCACCACTCCAGAAACATTTTGAAATTAATTGTGCCACAAGTAATGCCACCATCCGCTCAATCCTCACTACCTCATTACCTAGACCATCACATACTACCTCACCATCGCTCACTACACACACACACACACACACACACACACACACACACACCACCACCCATGACCAAGATCATAACCAAGAACCCACAACACCTCCCATTATTTAGACCATCACCCAAAACCAACATCTCATACCATCACTCATCGCCCAGGACGTCACCCACAACCCACACCACCACCTATAATTCAAGCCATTACTCACAGCCCACACTATTACTCATTGCCTAGACCATCACTCACTACTCGCTCAATTACTAATTACCCACAACACCACACTTTACCAAGGACACCAGTCACTATCAACGTTATGTCACACAGTTCAACCCACAACCTACCCAAGAATACTTGACATAAAGATGCAGATTTTGGGTGAGTGCCCTCTAGCTGTTGATATACCTATTAGATCGAAAGCAGTATCCATTACTTTTGCTGTCCGAATAATAGCCCTGCCCCCACGCACTACTGATGCCCATTACATATTCTACCCTCCATTACCTATGCCATGACATACTACGCATGCTGCTACCCATCAACCAAGTCAGTGCCCATTATTTATGCTTCCACCTATTAAGAATCAGGCCACCACACACTTTTTATGCTACCCTTTACTTATTCTACCGACCATAACCATGCCACAACCCATTAGTCATGCTGTCACATACTATGCACACTACAAACCCAACCGACCACCCGTGCCATTACTCACAACACTTATGAACAACAACTACCTATATCAACCAGACTCACCACTGGTCACCAACATCTACCACTCACAGCTACTGCTTATGTGGGCTGCTTACTCCTATATGCTCACATCCATCACCCATACCAACACATCCATCACCCATACCCATGCACACCTATCACCCATACCCACATACCCATCACCCATACTCATACACATCCATCATCCATACCCATGCACACCCATCATCCATATCCATGTACACCTATCACCCATACCCATGCACACCCATCACCCATACCCATGCACGCCCATTACCCATAACCATGCTCACCCATCATCCGTACCCATGCACATCCATCACCCGTACCCCATGCACACCTATCACCCGTAATCATGCACATCCATCATCCATATCCATGCACTCCTATCGCCCATACATATGCACACCCATCACCCGTATCCATGCACGCTCATCACCCATACCAATGCACACCCATCACCCATACCCATGCACACCCATCACCCGTACCCATGCACATCAATCATCCATACCGAAGCGCATTCATCACCCATACCCATGCACACCCATCACCCATACCCATGCACACCCATCACCCATACCCCCAAACATTCACCCTCAATGCCCACAACAACATTAACTCCTCTCCATACACCAACAACAGACTCATATCTTCTGTTATCTTGAAAATGTGGACAGAAGCCGCGGCCGTGATTTGAGCTCACATTCTTGGCTTGCCATATACAGTAACCCAAGCCATCTTCTCATTAGTACGAAAAAATACAAAAAGTTACCGCCATCTTGTGTACGCATTCCTCAGTGTGTTTACGGCTTTGAGTAGTGAGTCGCTCTAGTCGTGACCTTTGACCTGGACACGTGGAGATGACCCCGACCAAGAATACAGTACGAATTTCAGTCTTATTCATCCCATTTGTTACTGGCTTATGCAAACCCGATTTAGAAGACTCAGTTTTAATTTCACACAGTATCACCTTCGTTTTCGTCGCGACTCTTCGTTTCGGTTGTGACTCTCAGAAAATTACCGCTTCATTTCGGTCGTGACTCTCACACAGTGACGGACTCGTTTTCGTGACTTTCATATAGTGACACCTGTGTTTTCGTCATGACTCTCACGTATACTGACAGCTATGCTTCGTTAGTGACTCTCACACAACGACAGCCTCGTTTTGGTCGTGATCCTGACTTAGTGATAGTTTTGTTTTGGTTGTTATCCTCACACACTGACAGCTTCCTTCTGTTCATGACTGACACGCCACAACGAGAGGAGAGGTCAAGCCTCTGAGCCATAAGGTGACGCCAATTTAAGCTTATCTAGTTCGTCCTCCACTTCCACTCCACCAGCCCCTCAGCCCCTCCAACATACCTCCATCAGCACTTCCCAGAAACTCCTCAACAAATGCTTCTGTTCACTCTGTAACTGTGCCTTCAAAGCTGTCGGTCATTACCCTGCAACACAACCTCAGTAAATTTCAGCAGCGCTACAGTAGTGATTACTCTTCAGTACATGTCTCTCTCAGTGGTTACTCTTTTGGGATCCTGTAGTAAATGCCTCTAATACTCCCTCAATGATTACTGCTTAACATGTCCTTACTAAAAGTCTCCATCACTCTAATTGATAACCAACAATTTCGCCACCGCTTCTCAGAACGCCTCTAACACTCCCTCACATACCATTAAAAGGAAGCCTCGTCAACCCATGGTGATTACTCCCTAAACTAATTATACAAATGCCTCCAACATTTCCTTAACCCCTCCTTCCCAACTGCTATATCAAATCTTCCGGAAATTTCCAGTGAATGCTACCCAATACTCCCTAAACAGTGGCCGAGACCCCTTCACTGATTCCATTCATCTTTCCCTAAACGTAAACCTTCAACACACCTGCAGGTACCCACAACACTCCCCGAGGAGTCACGGTTAGATGATTGCCACAGTGGATCAGCACGGTGGTTGTTAGTGACGACAGTGCATAGTCTCTATCCTTTAGGTGTTTCCACCCACAGGTTGGGTAGGAGAGCAAAATATACTGACCGCTCTGGCGCAAAATTGAGATCATTCGGTTCAACGTCCGACTGACGGTGAGCTGTGACGATAAAGTCAAGTCCACAAGAAATCTACACTTGCTCCCTAACGTCGACAGTCACCAGGAGTTCGTTGTTACAATGCGTGATCTTTAAACTTCGCAGGGAACTAGGCTTACCTGAGTAATTTGTGAACATAATACAAGCGATGAAAAAGAAACTATACCTCCTTTTTGGGAAGGCTCATTATGAGGAAGTTGAATATGCAGTCCATTATTAAGATACACCAAACTGGGCCATGCAGTGATGTTGCTGTTTATTGCTTTAAGGAAAAAATTAGGTACATATACGCATTTCTCCTCCACCAACAAACACTCCAGACACCACTAGATTGACATTGGACATAACATACCTTCTGACCTCTATGGACTTTGTTCACGGTCTTCTGCTCACTGTGAGGCTATTTTTTGACTTGCTTTTCTTTTTCTTTTTGTCAATGGTGGCTCCAGTCACGAACAAAAGTCCACATAAAGGCCGGGTCTTAAGTGAAATATAAATAGGATCATGAAAGGGAGAAAGAGGAGGCAAGGGAAAGTAATTACGAATTTTGGAGGAAGTGAAAAACATGTCTTTCAAAATGTGCCAGTTCATAGTTATTGGGGCAGACAAGAGAAGGTAGAGAGTTCCAATGCTTCAAGATGCAGCGAAAAACCTGGTATCAAAACGGCCCACCCTTGAGTTGCCAACGTCCACACAGTAATCATATGACGCAGCAGCTTGCCCAGTATTGCGTGGTCTAGCTAGTGGTGGGGGCATACAAGCAGCCTGCTCTTGGAACCAAAAACAAAGGTATTACGTATAGAGGAGGGTGAGTGAACCAACGTTGCGGCGTTGGGCAAGGGGTCAAGTTTGGAAGTTAGCCTAGGACAGTTTATAAGTCGGAGTGCTTTCGACTCAAGTAGTTATGCAGAGCTAGAACCACCCCAAGGAAGAATCAACTGTTTGTATAAACGGAGAAACTGTTCAGAGGAAAATAACTTTCGACATCTAAACAGGACACTTAGTTTCTCAGTTTCTTAGAGACAGACTTAGCTACTTCTGAAATGTGAGGTTTTCAAGAAAGATTGGATGTTACAGTAATATCAAGTATCTTCAATGAGTCAAGCGGCTGAGTTACGGAACCATCAAAGGAGAGATGAGAGTTGTAAAAAGGTTTCGATAAGGAAATTGGTAGAAATTTGGTCTTGGAGGCATTAAACTTAACTAGATTTTGTGTACTGCACTAAGATATCTTTTCCAGGTCTGAGTTTATTGAGGAAGCTGTGTCAAGACGAAATGCAGATCGAGTGAGACAAGAAAGAGCAGAAATGAAGTTTGTGGATGAATGCAGTGTTGATTCGTCAGCGTATGAGTACATATGACTATTTGTAGAAGAGAAGAAATCGTTAAAAGAAAGTGTAGGGGACAGGACAGAACCTTGAGGGACATCACTGTTGAAGAAGAGAACGTGAAGAGGCTGATCTATGAACAACCAGACATAGATCGGCCGGAGAGGAGGCTAGATATGAAAAGGCAAAGTGAGGGAGAGAAGTCAAAAGAGGAGTCCCCAATGCCACATCGTGTTGAAAGTTTTGAATATGTCAAGGGTAACTGTGTATGACTCCCCAAAATCTTTATGGATGATGAGCAGACGTTAGTGTAAGATAGGAAAGAATATCACTAGTGGCTCACCTTACGGAAGCCATACTGGTGATCAAAGGGAAGACTGAGTTTTAACGTGTCAAAGAATATAGAGAGGAGGAGAGACTCAAAGACTTTAGAAATGTTAGATGTCATAGCAATAGGACGCTAGTTAGAAGATTCAGAAGGGTCACTCTTCTCAGGGAAGGGATGTATCAGTGAATGCTTCCAAGGAGGAGAAAAAGTTTTGGTTTACAGAAACGGAACAAACGAGCGAGCACAAATGTAAGTTTAGAGGCACACTCTTTCAGTACACGGGGATGGATGCCATTAGGACCATGCGCCTTGCTTGTTTCCAGAGAGAGAATTGCCTTTCGGACAGTCCGAAAAGACATTAGGAGAGGGGCATAGGATTAGTAAGAGGAGCACCAAGGGATGAAGGAATGTTAGAGTCATCCATGGGGGAGTTAGAGGAGAAGCAAAGAGAGTTGCTTTATCTACGGAAGCGACAGCTATAGTACCGTCAGAACGGAATAGTGAAGGAAAGGTAGAGCAACAGAATTTGTTAGAGATGCCCTTCGGTAAAGACCAGAGAAACCAATCAGTGGATGACGAAGAGAGGTTATAGCACTTCCTTTGAATAAAAAAAATGTACGCTTTTGCCACACGGATAAGGTGCTTGCAATGAGCACGGGCAGTGATAAAAGCTGAATGGGAGTCAGAGGAAGGAGAGTTTTTCCATGTCCGAGATGCCTGATCCCTGAACCATAGATTGGAAGAAGATGTCGTCTTGGAGGAAGAGGGGATGAATGCTTTCATCACCGCATGTGGAGGAGAAGAAGCATCACCACATAAGTGACAGTAGTTCAAATCCAAGGAAAGTCAGAAAAGAAGTTACGTCAGGTATTCCGGACAGCTCTGACTAATGCAGAAGTCAGAGAAGCTGAGGATGAGACAGGCTGCGAAGGTTGAGCAAGAATCAAAAAGGAAGTACAGTGTGCGAGCTCCTCAGGGTTAGAAAAAGAGAGAAATGTAGGTACGGAATCACGGAGTGGAGAGAGGCAGGCCTGATTGGCTGGCCCGACACTCAGCTCAGTACACCTCTTGATAATGAGGTGACACAGTGTACACTTGTAACCCGTGCATCACCTTCAATATATTTTCCTTGCTCGCACATGTAACCTCATTAATTTTAAAAGAAAAATATTTCAGCTGATATTTTGTTTTAAACTTGTCATGCAGAGTTACATTTGAATATATTCTCTTCGAATTTCACTAATTTTGATATGTGTAAAACAAAGGTATCTGAACTTACGTTATAACAAGGAATTTGCCGACATCTGAATGCAATTTTGATGGCAATAAACCCCCGAAAATTCAAATAGATAAAAACCTACAGCTGAGAGACATATTTCAGTTTCATTCGTATCATGACTTGCGTTCGGCTATGAATGTTGTTTAACGTTTTTTGGTTTGCTGGACAAGGAAATCAAAATAACATATGAATACTGTTGCAGCAGCAGGGGGTAAATAAACATCCCTTAAGAAACATCATATATATATATATATATATATATATATATATATATATATATATATATATATATATATATACGAATAAAGTGTATATGAACGCGCACCTTCATAGAACATACAAAGCTCCAACAGCCAGGATCGAACCTGGGACCCCTTGTGCAAGAGGCAGGCATGCTGACTGCTAGGCTAAGGGACTGTATAATAGGAAACAACTATTCGAAATACTAAGTACTCGAATACCCTTCGTCTCACAATGGTGAGCAACGGGGTCTATCGGTTGTTTCCGAACAGAACACATAGCCAGCTGATAGCGTTTTACCTAACCTGACTGTACAACGCGGAGTTATATGAATACGAATAAAGTGTATATGAACGCGCACCTTCATAGAACATACAAAGCTCCAACAGCCAGGATCGAGCCTGGGACCCCTTGTGCAAGAGGCAGGCATGCTAACCGCTAGGCTAAGGGACTGTATAATAGGAAACAACTATTCGAAATACTAAGTACTCGAATACCCTTCGTCTCACAATGGTGAGCAACGGGGTCTATCGGTTGTTTCCGAACAGAACACATAACCAGCTGATAGCGTTTTACCGAACCTGACTGTACAACGCGGAGTTATATGAATACGAATAAAGTGTATATGAACGCGCACCTTCATAGAACATACAAAGCTCCAACAGCCAGGATCGAACCTGGGACCCCTTGTGCAAGAGGCAGGCATGCTAACCGCTAGGCTAAGGGACTGTATAGTAGCAAACAACTATTCGAAATTCTAAGTACTCGAATACCCTTCGTCTCACAATGGTGAGCAACGGGGTCTATCGGTTGTTTCCGAATAGAACACATAGCCAGCTGATAGCGTTTTACCGAACCTGACTGTACAACGCGGAGTTATATGAATACGAATATATATATATATATATATATATATATATATATATATATATATATATATATATATATATATATATATATATATATATATATATATATTATTACACTTAGTCGCTGTTTTCCGCCTCAGCGAGATAGTGCAAGGAACAGACGAAAGATTGGCCCAACCCACCCACATGCACATGTATATACATAAACGCCCACACATTTCACCGTATACATACATATACATACAGACATATACATATATATACACATGCACATATTCATACTTGCTGTCTTCATCTATTCCCGTCTCCACCCAGCCACACATGAAATGGCACCCCCTTCCCCCCGCGTGCGCGCGCGAGATAAAGCTAGGAAAAGACAACAAAGGCCACATTCACTCACAATCAGTCTCTAGCTGTCATGTGTAATGCACCGAAACCACAGCTCCCTTTCCACATTCAGGCCCCACAAAAGTTTCCATGGTTTACCCCAGACGCTTCACATGCCCTGGTTCAATCCATTGACGGCAAGTCGACCCCGGTATACCACATCGTTCCAGTTCACTCTATTCCTTGCACGCCTTTCACCCTCCTGCATGTTCAGGCTTCGATCTCTCAAAATCTTTTTCACTCCATCCTTCCATCTCCAATTTGGTCGGCCACTTCTCGTGGCTGACCATTTGTCAGAGGTGGAGGACCTCTGACAAATATGTATCCTCTTTGTTATTTTTTCCTCACTCATTCTCTCCATGTGATCAAACCATTTCAATACACCCTCTTCTGCTCTCTCAACCACATTCTTCTTAATACCGCACATCTCTGTTACCCTTTCATTGCTTGATCATACCACCTGACACCCTAGATTTACGATCGTGCTTTATACTGGGGTGAATCAGATTCATGTAAATTTACAGTTACAGCTCAAGAATAATTTTTGGGAACGTGTGAAATCCCAACTTTCTGAAAACAGATTTTTTCATGTGGGGTCTCTAAAGGATATGGTCATTTCAAAGATGTTTTGTGTTTTGAGGAAGTTGGAGTGAAGCGTTTTAAGATTTTGGTTGTGAAAAACAAAGGAATGTAGGCAGAATTATCGACTTTGCACAGTTGAATTTCCCATTAAGAGATGTTGCAAAGATCAAAAGTAAGTGAGGATTAATGTTCATATTAAGAAAGCAATACGGTTATTATAAAAAGACATACCACACCCTTTCCGGTGCTCTGCAGATATCGAATGTCAGGACAAATGATTCACCAAAACGAACAATGCCAAATATTCAACGCTGGAGACCAAGTTCTTGACACTCTGCCAGACTTCTCTCCTGAATGATGTATTTTGTAGTTCACAAATTGGGTAGATGTTTGGACACTTGACTTAACAATAGCTTTTTAGCTGAAAGGTGTTAATTGCTGCGTAAGCCATGAAGTTCCTAAGGATATCCTGGGTCTATTTCTGGAGTTTTCTCAGAAAAACATTACCCATATCCGGTGTTTACTGCCTCATCTTCTATCCATTTCAACCTACTGACAGATAACGGCTGAGATGGAACTTATCCATGCAGACTTCTGGCGGCCCGGTGGATCATCCATCTCAACTTTATTACCGTATGATTCATTTATAATTCGTCTTACGATGAACACTTCCTTTTCTCATGATTACAGTGTCTAACCTACATCAGATACGATATACCATGCCTCTTGTATATCAGCCATATTCTACAATGCCTCACGCGATCAGACAGATATACAGTGCCATATTTTCAATTAACTCGATTACGATATCTTTCCTATATGTAATATAACTTCATTGTTTACAGAAATCCTTGTGTTAATACCTTTGTGGCGGTGCCTTTAACAACCACCTGTCAACAAACCATTTTAGACAAGATGTTAAATCATTCACTCATTTGATATTCTTTTACAGTCATCCACACCGACATGTTACTGAACACGAGTAATGTGGATGTAGTAACGGATCAGTTACAAATAAATTTGAGCCTGTGGTAAGCTACGCTAAGCTGATAGGAAAGAGAGGGGATCATTCTCAGAAAAGATTCCAAAGATGAGATTGAGAGAAAATCTGGTGAGATAAGATCGAAATTGAGAGCAGTAGAAGCTGAGCATTTGCTGGGAAGTGCACCCCACTCTGGTGTAACCGAACATGATAGGGTTAATGCCAGCAAATGACTGAGGTTTCAGAGCTGGCCTCAGGGTGTGGGAGTGGCGCACCGCTAGCCTCGTCCTGCCAACTGCTGACTGACGCGCCGAGAGGTGGCGAGGAGACATCACTTCATTGATTGTGCTTGTTTATTGTCAGACGTAAAACAAATTGACAGGTATCACTAAATGATAAAGTAATTTCGTTATGTGTCGAGGGATATGCAAGGATTTTGGAGAGAGGGGGAAGTATGCAGTCTGTTGTGAATGAGAGGGCTTGGGGAGTAAGTCAGTTGTTCTTCGCTGATGATGCGGCGCTGGTGGCTGATTCGGGTGAGAAACTGCAGAAGCTGGTAAATGAGTTTAGTAAAGTGTGTGAAAGAAGAAAGCTGAGAGTAAATGTGAATAAGAGCAAGGTTATTAGGTACAGTAGGGTTGAGGGACAAGTCAATTGGGAGGTATGTTTGATTAGAGAAAACTGGAGGAAGTGAAGTGCTTTAGACATCTGGGAGTGGATCTGGCAGCGGATGGAACCATGGAAGCGGAAGTTAGTCACAGTGTGGGGGAGGGGGCGAAAGTTCTGGGAGTGTTGAAGAATGTGTGGAAGGCGAGAACATTATCTCGGAAAGCAAAAATGGATATGTTTGAAGAAATAGTGTTTCCAACAAGGTTATATGGTTTTTGGCGTGGGCTATAGAAAAGGTTGTGCGGAGGAGGGTGAATGTGTTAGAAATTAGATGTTTGAGGACAATATGTGGTGTGAGGTGGTTTGAATGAGTAAGTAATGAAAGGGTAATCAAAAGAGTGTAGTAGAGAGACCAGAAGATGGTGTATTGAAATGATTTGGTCACATGGAGAGAATGAATGAGTAAAGATTGACAAAGCGTACACATGTGTCAGAGGTGGAGGGAACGAGGAGAGGCGGGAGACGAAATTGGAGATGGAAGAATAGAGTGAAAAAGACTTTGATCGATCGGGACTTGAACATACAGGAGGGTGAAAAGCGCGCAAGGAATAGTGTGAATTGGAACGATGTGGTATACCGGGGTCGACGTGCTATCAATGGAATGAGCCAGGGCACGTTAAGCGTCTGGGGTAAACCATGGAAAGTTTTGTGGGGCCTGGATGTGGAAAGGGAGCTGTGGTTTCGGTACATTACACATGACAGCTAGAGACTGAGTGTGAACGAATGTGGCCTTTTTTGTCTAATCCTAGCGCTACCTCGCTAGGGGAATGGGGGTGGGGGAATGCTATTTCGTGAGCAGCGGGTTGGCGACAGAAATGGATGAAGGCAGCAAGTATGGATATGTACATGAGTATATATGTATGTGTCTGTGTATGTATAGTATATATACGTTGATATGTAAGTGTATGTGCGTGTGTGGGCGTTTATGTATATACGTGCGCATGTGGGTGGCTTGGTCCATTTCCTCGTCTGTATTCTTGCTTTATCTCGCTAACGCGGGAGACGGCGGTTAAGTATGATAAATAAATAGATATGAATATATATATATATATATATATATATATATATATATATATATATATATATATATATATATATATATATATATATATATATATATATATATATACATATATATATATATATATATATATATATATATATATATATATGAATATATATATATATGTATGTATATATGAGTGAAGAAAGATTGACCAAGAGGATATATGTGTCGGAGGTGGAGGGAACGAGGAGAAGAGGGAGACCAAATTGGAGGTGGAAAGATGGAGTGAAAAAGATTTTGTGTGATCGGGGCCTGAACATGCAGGAGGGTGAAAGGAGGGCAAGGAATAGAGTGAATTGGAGCGATGTGGTATACCGAGGTTGACGTGCTGTCAGTGGATTGAATCAAGGCATGTGAAGCGTCTGGGGTAAACCATGGAAAGCTGTGTAGGTATGTATATTTGCGTGTGTGGACGAATGTATATACATGTGTATGGGGGTGGGTTGGGCCATTTCTTTCGTCTGTTTCCTTGCGCTACCTCGCAAGACGCGGGAGACAGCAAAAAAAAAAAAAAAAAAAAGTATATATATATATATATATATATATATATATATATATATATATATATATAAATATTTTTTTTTTTTTTTTTTTTTTTTCATACTATTCGCTATTTCCCGCGATAGCGAGGTAGCGTTAAGAACAGAGGACTGGGCCTTTGAGGGAATATCCTCACCTGGCCCTCTTCTCTGTTCCTTCTTTTGGAAAAAAAAAAAAAAAAAAAAATGAGAGGGGAGGTAGCGCAAGGAAACAGACGAAAGAAATGGCCCAACCCACCCCCATATATATATACATATATATATATATATATATATATATATATATATATATATATATATATATATATGTATATATTTTATCTATTCGATTTATTCTCCTTTGTCGCTGTCTCCCGCATTAGCGATGGAGCGCAAGGAAACAGACGAAAGAATGGCCCAACCCACCCACATACACATGTATATACATACACGTCCACACACGCAAATATACATACTTATACCTCTCAACGTATACATGTATATATATACACACAGACATATACATATATACACGTGTACATAATTCATACTGTCTGCCTTTATTCATTCCCATCGCCACCCCGGCACACATGTAATAACAACCCCCTCCCACCTCATGTTTGCGAGGTAGTGCTAGGAAAAGACACCAAAGGCTCTATTCGTTCACACTCAGTCTCTAGCTGTCATGTAATAATGCACCGAAATCACACCTTCCTTTCCACATCCAGTCCCCACAGAACTTTCCATGGTTTATCCCAGACGCTTCACATGCTCTGGTTCAATCCATTGACAGCACGTCGGCCCGGTATACCACATCGTTCCAATTCACTCTATTCCTTGCACGCCTTTCACCCTCCTGCATGTTCAGGCCCCGATCACTCAAAATCTTTTTCACTCCATCTTTCCACCTCCAATTTGGTCTCCCACTTCTCCTCGTTCCCTCCACCTCTGACACATATATCCTCTTGGTCAATCTTTCCCCACTCATTCTCTCCATGTGACCGAACCATTTCAAAACACCCTCTTATGCTCTCTCAACCACACTCTTTTTATTTCCACACATCTCTCTTACCCTTACATTACTTACTCGATCAAACCACCTTACACCACATATTGTCCTCAAACATCTAATTTCTAGCACATCCACCCTCCTGCGCACAACTCTATCCATAGCCCACGCCTCGCAACCATACAACATTGTTGGAACCACTATTCCTTCAAACATACCCATTTTTGCTTTGGGAGATAATGTTGTCGACTTCCACACATTCTTCAAGGCTCCCAGAATTTTCGCCCTCTCGCCTACCCTATGATTCACTTCCGCTTCCATGCTTCCATCCGCTGCCAAAGCCACTCCCAGATATCTAAAACACTTCACTTCCTCAAGTTTTTCTCCATTCAAACTTACCTCCCAATTGACTTGACTCTCAACCCTACTGTACCTAATAACCTTGCTCTTATTTACATTTACTCTCAACTTTCTTCTCTCACACACTTTACCAAACTCAGTCACCAGCTTCTGCAGTTTCTTACATGAATAAGCCAACAGCGCTGTATCATCAGCGAACAACAACTGACTCTCTTCCCACGCTCGCTGATCCACAACAGACTGCATACTTGCCCCTCTTTCCAAAACTCTTGCATTCACCTTCCTAACAACCCCATCCATAAACAAATTAAACAACCATGGAGACATCACACACCCCTGCCGCAAACCTACATTCACTGAGAACCAATCACTTTCCTCTCTTCCTACACGTATACATGCCTTACATCCTCGATAAAAACGTTTCACTGCTTCTAACAACTTGCCTCTCACACCATATATTCTTAATACCTTCCACAGAGCATCTCTATCAACTCTATCATATGCCTTCTCCAGATCCATAAATGCTACATACAAATCCATTTGCTTTTCTAAGTATTTCTCACATACATTCTTCAAAGCAAACACCTGATCCACACATCCTCTACCACTTCTGAAACCACACTGCTCTTCCCCAATCTGATGCTCTGTACATGCCTTCACCCTCTCAATCACTACCCTCCCATATAATTTACCAGGAATACTCAACAAACTTATACCTTTGTAATTTGAGCACTCACCTTTGTCCCCTTTGCCTTTGTACAATGGCACTATGCAGGCATTCCGCCAATCTTCAGGCACTTCACCATGAATCATACATACATTAAATAACCTTACCAACCAGTCAACAATACAGTCACTCACATTTTTAATAAATTCCACTGCAATACCATCCAACCCCGCTGCCTTGCCGGCTTTCATCTTCCGCAAAGCTTTCACTACCTCTTCTCTGTTTACCTAATCATTCTAAAAACCTTCAAAATACACACTCCATCTCCTTCTGACATCACCACTACTTGTTATCACCTTCCCATTAGCCCCCTTCACTGAAGTTCCCATTTGTTCCCTTGTCTTACGCACTTTATTTACCTCCCTCCAAAACATCTTTCTATTCTCCCTAAAATTTAATGATACTCACTCACCTCAACTCTCATTTGCCCTCTTTTTCAACTCTTTCACCTTTCTCTTGACCTCCTGCCTCTTTCTTTTATACATCTCCCACTCATTTGTATTATTTCCCTGTAAAAATCGTCCAAATGCCTCTCTCTTCTCTTTCACTAATAATCTTACTTCTTCATCCCACCACTCACTACCCTTTCTAATCTGCCCACCTCCCACGCTTCTCATGCCACAAGCATCTTACGTCCTTTGTTCTCACCTTTTTCCATTCTGTACTCAGTCTCTCCTAGTACTTTCTCATGCAAGTCTCCTTCCCAAGCTCACTTACCCTCACCACTCTCTTCACCCCAACATTCTCCCTTCTTTTCTGAAAACCTCTATAAATCTTCACCTTTGCCTCCACAAGATAATGATCAGACATCCCTCCAGTAGCACCTCGCAGCACATTAACATCCAAAAGTCTCTCTTTCGCACACCTATCAATTAACACGTAATCCAATAACGCTCTCTGGCCATCTCTCCTACTTACATACGTATACTTATGTATATCTCTCTTTTTAAACCAGATATTCCCAATCACCAGTTCTTTTTCAGCACATGAATCTACAAGCTCTTCACCATTTCCATTTACAACACTGAATACCCCATGTATACCAATTATTCCCTCAACTGCCACATTACTCACCTTTGCATTCAAACCACCCATCACTATAACCCGGTCTCGTGCATCAAAACTACTAACACATTCATTCAGCTGCTCCCAAAACACTTGCCTCTCATGATCTTTCTCCTCATATATATTTATATATATATTCTATTTATCTATTTTGCTTTGTCGCTGTCTCCCGCGCTAGCGAGGTACCGCAAGGAAACAGACGAAAGAATGGCCCATCCCGCCCATATACACATGTATATACATACACGTCCACACATGCAAATATACATACCTATACATCTCAATGTACACATATATATACACACACGGACATATACATATATACACATGTGCATAATTCACACTGTTTGCCTTTATTGGTTCCCATCGCCATCCCGCCACACATGGAATAACAACCCCCTCCCCCCTCATGTGTGCGAGGTAGCGCTAGGAAAGACACCAAAGGCCCCATTCGTTCACAATCAGTCTCTAGCTGTCATGTAATAATGCACCGAAACCACAGCTCCCTTTCCATTTCCAGGCCCCACACACTTTTCATGGTTTATCCCAGAAGCTTCACATGCCCTGATTCAATCCACTGACAGCACGTCGACCCCGGTATACCACATCGTTCCAATTCACTCTATTCCTTGCACGCCTTTCACCCTCCTGCATGTTCAGGCTCCGATCACTCAAAATCTTTTCACTCCATCTTTCCACCTCCAATTTGGTCTCCCACTTCTCCTCGTTCCCTCCACCTCTAACAAATATATCCTCTTGGTCAATCTTTCCCCACTCATTCTCTCCATGTGACCAAACCATTTCAAAACACCATCTTCTGCTCTCTCAACCACACTCATTTTATTTCCACACATGTCTCTCACCCTTACATTACTTACTCGATCAAACCACCTCACACCACATATTGTCCTCAAACATCTCATTTCCAGCACATCCACCCTCCTGCGCACAGCTCTATCCATAGCCCACGCCTCGCAACCATACAACATTGTTGGAACCACTATTTCTTCAAACATACCCATTTTTGCTTTCCGAGATAATGTTCTCGACTTCCAAACATTCTTCAAGGCTCCCAGAATTTTCGCCCCCTCCACCACCCTATGATTCACTTCCGCTTCCATGGTTCCATCCGCTGCCAGATACACTCCCAGATATCTAAAACACTTTACTTCCTCCAGTTTTTATCCATTCAAACTTACCTCCCAATTGACTTGACCCTCAACCCTACTGTACCTAATAACCTTGCTCTTATTCACATTTACTCTTAACTTTCTTCTTTCACACACTTTACCAAACTCAGTCACCAGGTTCTACAGTTTCTTACATGAATCAGCTACCAGCGCTGTATCATCAGCGAACAACAACTGACCCACTTCCCAAGCTCTTTCATCCACAACAGACTGCATACTTGCCCCTCTTTCCAAAACTCTTGCATTCACCTCCCTAACAACCCCATCCATAAACAAATTAAACAACCATGGAGACATCACACACCCCTGCCGCAAACCTACATTCAATGAGAACCAATCACTTTCCTCTCTTCCTACATGTACACATGCCTTACATCCTCGATAAAAACTTTTCACTGCTTCTAACAACTTGCCTCCCACACCATATATTCTTAAAAACTTCCACAGAGCATCTCTATCAACTCTATCATATGCCTTCTCCAGATCCATAAATGCTACATACAAATCCATTTGTTTTTCTAAGAATTTCTCACATACATTCTTCAAAACAAACACCTGATCCACACATCCTCTACCACTTCTGAAACCACACTGCTCTTCCCCAATCTGATGCTCTGTATACGCCTTAACCCTCTCAATCAATACCCTTCCATATAATTTACCAGGAATACTCAACAAACTTTTACCTCTGTAATTTGAGCACTCACTCTTATCCCCTTTGCCTTTGTACAATGGCACTATGCAACCATTTCGCCAATCCTCAGGCACCTCACCATGAATCATATATACATTAAATAACCTTACCAACCAGTCAGCAATACAGTCACCCCCTTTTTTAATAAATTCCACTGCAATACCATCCAAACCTGCTGCTTTGCTGGCTTTCATCTTCCGTAAAGCTTTTACTACCTCTTCTCTATTTACCAAATCATTCTCCCTAACCCTCTCACTTTGCACACCACCTCGACCAAAACACCCCACATCTGCCACTCTATCATCAAACACATTCAACAAACCTTCAAAATACTCTCTCCATGTCCTTTTCACATCACCACTACTTGTTATCAGCTCCCCATTACCCCCCTTCACTGAAGTTCCCATTTGCTCCCTTGTCTTACGCACTTTATTTACCTCCTTCCAAAACATCTTTTTATTCTCCCTAAAATTTAATGATACTCTCTCACCCCAACTCTCATTTGCCCTCTTTTTCACCTCTTGCACATTTCTCTTGACCTCCTGCCTCTTTCTTTTATACCTCTCCCACTCATTTGCATTTTTTCCCTGCAAAAATCGTTCAAATGCCTCTCTCTTCTCTTTCACTAATAATCTTACTTCTTCATTTCACCACTCACTACCTTTTCTATTCAACCCACCTCCCACGCTTCTCATGCCACAAGCATCTTACGTCCTTTGTTCTCACCTTTTTCCATTCTGTACTCAGTCTCTCCTAGTACTTTCTCATGCAAGTCTCCTTCCCAAGCTCACTTACCCTCACCACTCTCTTCACCCCAACATTCTCCCTTCTTTTCTGAAAACCTCTATAAATCTTCACCTTTGCCTCCACAAGATAATGATCAGACATCCCTCCAGTAGCACCTCGCAGCACATTAACATCCAAAAGTCTCTCTTTCGCACACCTATCAATTAACACGTAATCCAATAACGCTCTCTGGCCATCTCTCCTACTTACATACGTATACTTATGTATATCTCTCTTTTTAAACCAGATATTCCCAATCACCAGTTCTTTTTCAGCACATGAATCTACAAGCTCTTCACCATTTCCATTTACAACACTGAATACCCCATGTATACCAATTATTCCCTCAACTGCCACATTACTCACCTTTGCATTCAAACCACCCATCACTATAACCCGGTCTCGTGCATCAAAACTACTAACACATTCATTCAGCTGCTCCCAAAACACTTGCCTCTCATGATCTTTCTCCTCATATATATTTATATATATATTCTATTTATCTATTTTGCTTTGTCGCTGTCTCCCGCGCTAGCGAGGTACCGCAAGGAAACAGACGAAAGAATGGCCCATCCCGCCCATATACACATGTATATACATACACGTCCACACATGCAAATATACATACCTATACATCTCAATGTACACATATATATACACACACGGACATATACATATATACACATGTGCATAATTCACACTGTTTGCCTTTATTGGTTCCCATCGCCATCCCGCCACACATGGAATAACAACCCCCTCCCCCCTCATGTGTGCGAGGTAGCGCTAGGAAAGACACCAAAGGCCCCATTCGTTCACAATCAGTCTCTAGCTGTCATGTAATAATGCACCGAAACCACAGCTCCCTTTCCATTTCCAGGCCCCACACACTTTTCATGGTTTATCCCAGAAGCTTCACATGCCCTGATTCAATCCACTGACAGCACGTCGACCCCGGTATACCACATCGTTCCAATTCACTCTATTCCTTGCACGCCTTTCACCCTCCTGCATGTTCAGGCTCCGATCACTCAAAATCTTTTCACTCCATCTTTCCACCTCCAATTTGGTCTCCCACTTCTCCTCGTTCCCTCCACCTCTAACAAATATATCCTCTTGGTCAATCTTTCCCCACTCATTCTCTCCATGTGACCAAACCATTTCAAAACACCATCTTCTGCTCTCTCAACCACACTCATTTTATTTCCACACATGTCTCTCACCCTTACATTACTTACTCGATCAAACCACCTCACACCACATATTGTCCTCAAACATCTCATTTCCAGCACATCCACCCTCCTGCGCACAGCTCTATCCATAGCCCACGCCTCGCAACCATACAACATTGTTGGAACCACTATTTCTTCAAACATACCCATTTTTGCTTTCCGAGATAATGTTCTCGACTTCCAAACATTCTTCAAGGCTCCCAGAATTTTCGCCCCCTCCACCACCCTATGATTCACTTCCGCTTCCATGGTTCCATCCGCTGCCAGATACACTCCCAGATATCTAAAACACTTTACTTCCTCCAGTTTTTATCCATTCAAACTTACCTCCCAATTGACTTGACCCTCAACCCTACTGTACCTAATAACCTTGCTCTTATTCACATTTACTCTTAACTTTCTTCTTTCACACACTTTACCAAACTCAGTCACCAGGTTCTACAGTTTCTTACATGAATCAGCTACCAGCGCTGTATCATCAGCGAACAACAACTGACCCACTTCCCAAGCTCTTTCATCCACAACAGACTGCATACTTGCCCCTCTTTCCAAAACTCTTGCATTCACCTCCCTAACAACCCCATCCATAAACAAATTAAACAACCATGGAGACATCACACACCCCTGCCGCAAACCTACATTCAATGAGAACCAATCACTTTCCTCTCTTCCTACATGTACACATGCCTTACATCCTCGATAAAAACTTTTCACTGCTTCTAACAACTTGCCTCCCACACCATATATTCTTAAAAACTTCCACAGAGCATCTCTATCAACTCTATCATATGCCTTCTCCAGATCCATAAATGCTACATACAAATCCATTTGTTTTTCTAAGAATTTCTCACATACATTCTTCAAAACAAACACCTGATCCACACATCCTCTACCACTTCTGAAACCACACTGCTCTTCCCCAATCTGATGCTCTGTATACGCCTTAACCCTCTCAATCAATACCCTTCCATATAATTTACCAGGAATACTCAACAAACTTTTACCTCTGTAATTTGAGCACTCACTCTTATCCCCTTTGCCTTTGTACAATGGCACTATGCAACCATTTCGCCAATCCTCAGGCACCTCACCATGAATCATATATACATTAAATAACCTTACCAACCAGTCAGCAATACAGTCACCCCCTTTTTTAATAAATTCCACTGCAATACCATCCAAACCTGCTGCTTTGCTGGCTTTCATCTTCCGTAAAGCTTTTACTACCTCTTCTCTATTTACCAAATCATTCTCCCTAACCCTCTCACTTTGCACACCACCTCGACCAAAACACCCCACATCTGCCACTCTATCATCAAACACATTCAACAAACCTTCAAAATACTCTCTCCATGTCCTTCTCACATCACCACTACTTGTTATCAGCTCCCCATTACCCCCCTTCACTGAAGTTCCCATTTGCTCCCTTGTCTTACGCACTTTATTTACCTCCTTCCAAAACATCTTTTTATTCTCCCTAAAATTTAATGATCCTCTCTCACCCCAACTCTCATTTGCCCTCTTTTTCACCTCTTGCACATTTCTCTTGACCTCCTGCCTCTTTCTTTTATACCTCTCCCACTCATTTGCATTTTTTCCCTGCAAAAATCGTTCAAATGCCTCTCTCTTCTCTTTCACTAATAATCTTACTTCTTCATTTCACCACTCACTACCTTTTCTATTCAACCCACCTCCCACGCTTCTCATGCCACAAGCATCTTTTGCGCAAGCCATCACTGCTTCCTTAAATACCTCCCATTCCTCCCCCACTCCCCTTACCTCCTTTGTTCTCACCATTTTCCATTCTGTACTCAGTCTCTCCTGGTACTTCCTCACACAAGTCTCCTTGTGTATTATGGGAAGTATTCTGGGAAGTATTCTTTCTCCCCTATCCCCAGGGATATATATATATATATATATATATATATATATATATATATATATATATATATATATATATATATATATATATATATATATATATATATATATATATATATATATATATATATATATATATATATATATATATATATATATATATATATATATATATATATATATATATATATATATATATATATATATATATATATATATATATATATATATATATATATATATATATATATATATATATATATATATATATATATATATATATATATATATATATATATATATATATATATATATATATGGATCTGGAGAAGGCATATGATAGAGTTGAAAGAGATGCTCTGTGGAAGGTATTAAGAATATATGGTGTGGGAGTCAAGTTGTTAGAAGCAGTGAAAAGTTTTTATCGAGGATGTAAGGCATGTGTACGTGTAGGAAGAGAGGAAAGTGATTGGTTCTCAGTGAATGTAGGTTTGCGGCAGGGTGTGTGATGTCTCCATGGTTGTTTAATTTGTTTATGGATGGGGTTGTTAGGGAGGTGAATGCAAGATTTTGGAAAGAGGGGCAAGTATGAAGTCTGTTGGGGATGAGAGAGCTTGGGAAGTGAGTCACTTGTTGTTCGCTGATGATGCAGCGCTGGTGGCTGATTCATGTGAGAAACTGCAGAAGCTGGTGACTGAGTTTGGTAAAGTGTGTGAAAGAAGAAAGTTAAGAGTAAATGTGAATAAGAGCAAGGTAATTAGGTACAGTAGGGTTGAGGGTCAAGTCAATTGCTAGGTAAGTTTGAATGGAGAAAAACTGGAGGAAGTAAAGTGTTTTAGATATCTGGTAGTGGATCTGGCAGCGGATGGAACCATTGAAGCGGAAGTGGATTATAGGGTGGGGGAGGGGGCGAAAATCCTGGAGCCTTTAAGAATGTGTGAAAGTCGAGAACATTATCTCGGAAAGCAAAAATGGGTATGTTTGAAGGAATAGTGGTTCCAACAATGTTGTATGGTTGCGAGGCGTGGGGTATGGATAGAGTTGTGCGCAGGAGGATGGATGTGCTGGAAATGAGATGTTTGAGGACAATGTGTGTTGTGAGGTGGTTTGATCGAGTAAGTAACGTAAGGGTAAGAGAGATGTGTGGAAATAAAAAGAGCGTTGTTGAGAGAGCAGAAGAGGGTGTTTTGAGATGGTTTGGGCACATGGAGAGGATGAGTGAGGAAAGATTGACCAAGAGGATATATGTGTCGGAGGTGGAGGGAACGAGGAGAAGTGGGAGACCAAATTGGAGGTGGAAAGATGGAGTGAAAAAGATTTTTTGTGATCGGGGCCTGAACATGCAGGAGGGTGAAAGGAGGGCAAGGAATAGAGTGAATTGGATCGATGTGGTATACCGGGGTTGACGTGCTGTCAGTGGATTGAATCAGGGCATGTGAAGCGTCTGGGATAAACCATGGAAAGCTGTGTAGGTATGTATTTTTGCGTGTGTGGACGTATGTATATACATGTGTATGGGGGTGGGTTGGGCCATTTCTTTCGTCTGTTTCCTTGCGCTACCTCGCAAACGCGGGAGACAGCGACAAAGAAAAAAAAAGAAAAAAGAATATATATATATATATATATATATATATATATATATATATATATATATATATATATATATATATATATATATTTATATATATATATATATATATATATATATATATATATATATATATATATATATATATATATATATATATATATATATATATATATATATATATATATATATATATATATATATATATATATATATATATATATATATCCATTTCTGAAGTAATTTCTAGCTATAAATGTATTGCACAATAAAATTCCAATAATTCATGCTATGATTATTTCTTCACTGATGGTTGCTGGTATGCTTTGTAAACACATATATGATAAGCGTCAGGAGGCGGATGGCCCGCCGCCGCATCGGTGTTATGATTGGCAAATATGCTTAATGTAAACCAAACATTGAGGGACGCACATCCTGCCGGTGATTCAACATATCCTCCAAATAATTAGTATAATAAACTACGATATTAATTGGGGCCCCACGAATTACCAACAAATCTAATAGTGTGATGGAGTAACCAATTAGTCACATGAAGTAAGAGGTTGTGATAAGTCTGAAACGTTTGATATTACGAGAGGAACTTTGTGTCTCTTATATGGTGAGGTTTTTGGAGGCCTTGCATCTAGAATTTGGTAGCGGAGATGGATATACTATCATCCAAGACAGTACTATGAACTGTCACCCATTACCTCACAATGACTTCATATTCTTCCCTGTTCTTGCTACAGTGCCACAGTCAGCCGTAACCACTCGCCGATTTGAGGTAGTGTATCCCTAGAGCCATTGTCACATTGTGTTCCCGCCTTGTCCTGGTGTTGTCATGTTTAGAGTCACATGAAAACTCCCTGCCGTGACCTGTTGTTGCCAGGTTTAGTGTCACATACTAACCTCCTGTCGTGACCTGTTGTTGCCAGGTTTAGTGTCACATACTAACCTCCTGTCGTGACCTGTTGTTGCCAGGTTTAGTGTCACAGACTAACCTCCTGTCGTGGCCTGTTGTTGCCAGGTTTAGCGTCACAGACTAACCTCCTGCCGTGACCTGTTGTTGCCAGGTCTAGCGTCACACACTAACCTCTTGTCGTGACCTGGTGTTGCCAGGTTTTGCGCCTGGACAAGGAGTAAATTGGCCTTTGAGTTTGGACACAGGTTTCGTTTGTCTCCCTGTCTTGACATGAACTCATTTGGCCTTCTTGACTTCCTGGCATGACGTAGTGTTGTCAGCGGTAGTGTCATATGCAAACACCTGCCTGAACACAATGGTGCCAGGTTTAGCGTCACATCTACCCCCCTGCCGTGACTTGGTGTTGTCAGGGGTAGTGTCATATACAAACACGTACCTTGACGTAGTGTTGCCAAGGTCAATGCCACATGGTGACACCATGCCGTGACCTGGTTTTGTCAGGGTAAGAATCACATGCTGGCCTCTAACATAACCTGGCAGTATTACTGTGTACCCACCACCTTCAGGATGACCACCGGGACCAGCGCTACTCCACATTACCAAACGCGGTTTGACCTGTGTAATAACCAGTGCTGGTGTGTTACGGGGAGAGATATGTGCGCTCGTAGGCACTGGTGCCCGGTATCTTGACGTTGTATTTATAGCGTATCCTACCTTATATATTCACAGACATGTACACACTCCAGATGTTGCTAGGTATGTCTGTGTGTCTGTGTATGTATGTGAGTGTCTGTATTTGTGAATTTGTGTATGAGTGTGTGTGTGTGTATGTGTGAGTGTGTGTGTGTTGTGCGTGTAACTAACTTTTCATACATTTGTTGGAACCCATGTAATGTACTTTCTCTCTTATCATACAACTTTGTAAGCGTCTGTATGCTGTCCACATTCACACTTTCATCTTGCAGTTTATTACTACTCTTGTACTCCAAGAGTGCTTTTTACTTCTTTGCTAACATACTTCTTCCTTAATTTCATATCATGATATCTCGGAGTTCTATCCTTACATCTTTCGAAGAATTTTCGTTGATGACGTCATCAAACTGTTTTGGAAACTTCGAAATTATGATCAGGTCACCCTTTACTCCTCTTTCTCCTATTATGGACAAACTCAAGGCCACAAACCTTCTTTCTGTACCGTAGATTTCTTAACTGTGATAACATCTTTGTTGTTCTGTAGATCTTCTCTATTTGTTCTCTGTGTTTCTTTATGTGCCTTGAGCAATCTTGAGAAGTATACGCTATTTTTGGCCAAATTGGGATGTACAGCTTTGTGAATAGTTATCCTTATGCGTGAGAGCTCTTCTGACATCATCCAGCACACAGATTGTTTCCCATATTATTCTCCTAAGGTGGGACGCTGGCGACAGTTTAAGGACGAAGTCGACAGCCAATTCCCTCTCATTCTTTCAGGTTATTTTCTAAAAAATTATATGCATACTTAGTACTTATTTCTCCCCTTCCCATCCTCATTACTTGCATTTAATCGGGTCGAAGTTATTAAACTTAAACCTTGGAGCTTCGCTGGGTTAGTATAAAGGTGGATGCAATCCTCATCGTTTTCACTTCATAACTTTAGCCTCATCCACAACCATACCCTTGTAAGAGTTCAGTTCTTCTGGCAAGTCATTTACAGAGATGACAGAGAGCAATGGTCTGGGAACAAACTATTGTTATATGCCAATGTTAATTTCAACCCATTTCCAAAATGGTTCCCTGATTTTCGTCCTTCGTTCCCTTTCATTAAGATGAGATTCTGTCCATCGAAATACTCTCCTCTTAATTTTTGCCACATGGTCCAACTTCTTTACCAGCCAGTTGTGTAGCACAATGTCTAATGCTCTCAGACAGTCTAGCTGGCCTTGATGAAGGCCTTAGCTGCCTTTGCCGTATCAACTAACATGAAAAAACAAAGATAAAGACAATCCACTCAGCACTTCTCTTGTTTAAAACTGTGCTCACTCTCTCACAGAAATCTAATACGTACGTTCGCTACATATGATCTTTCCCTGAAACCATGATGTGTCTCACTTGGGCAGTTTCTCTTTGGCAAGAAGTCTTTCAATTGCTTTACTTTTATTAAGAACTTGTGTGTGCGTGTGTGTGTGTGTGTGTGTGTGTGTGTGTGTGTGTGTGTGTGTGTGTGTGTGTGTGTGTGTGTGTGTGTGTGTGTGTGAGTGAGTGTGTTCAGTTTGATTGGTGGACAAACTAATCAATTCTTTTTAGTTATTTCATTTATCATTCCATATGCTACATCGTGGGCGAGACATTACATACACCCGGAAGACTTGAATGAATAGAGATGATACAGATATGGCGGCTACAGCTGGCTGCCTCGATGGGATTCAGAGGCCTGCAAAACCCGGGTATTGGGTGGATGTGATTAATGAATGCGGCGTGTATGATGGATGCTAGTTATACATGTGAGGGATAAATGATGGATGGCTGGTGCAAATGGTGAACCTAGATGAGAGTTAGTGGGCGTAGACAATAGGTGGTGGGCGTGGAAGACGTGACGGGGACGGAGGGCGTGTGTGGTTACCTTGGATGATGAGTGTGGAGGATGGGCGTGGTTGAACATCATTGTTGACGCACTACAAAAGGTGGACGCGGGTGACAGGCATGGATGAGGATCGTTGCTAGTGTGGATGGAAGAAGCGTTTGGTAGGCGTGTGTGGTATAATATGCAGTTGACGGGTATGTCTGGTGAACGTTGTCGGCAGGAATAGATTGTGGATGGTTGTCATGAGTGGGTGGCTTGAGTAACAACATGGCGTGGATGTTAGGCTGACAATGACCCTGGGAGTGTATGTACTTCGTGCATGAGAAAAGGAGGATGGCGATGAGCAATATTTTTGGTCATAAGTGGTACCCGGTGCGTCTGTGATTGTCAGGTGCCTGAGTAAGTTCTGGTATACATTTCTTATTCATCAAACTGCTTGTCCATTTTTTTCTTCAGCTTCTCATTTTCCAAGTATGATCTAGACGGATATTTTACATGATGATGAATGTCGAGACTTCAATCATTTTTCTCAGCACGTCATCAGGAGGTGGTTGGCACCAGAAAAATCTTTAAATACTTCTTAGCTTCTTTTTTTTCATTTTGAATTTAGAAAATACCGAGAAAGGTAAAAGTGTCTTTTTTTAAAGATTATTTCATGACAAAGACTAGAGACACGAAATTTTATGTGAATTTGATGGAAAACCAGTACGAGAAAAGATATTTTTTTTCAGTTCAAAGCTTTGGTCTCCCACGTGACTATGAAGAACTAAGTCTTACTTTAAGCTTGATCTTCAACACAGTATCTTAAATCGGGCTATACTCGAAATGTGATAATCACCATTGTAATACAGTGACGCAGGTAACATTCTAAGCTCAAACATAATTGCACATTCTAAGTTGATATTGATCCCTGATATAGTAAGCCAAGCCATATCCTAAGTTTGATCCTCCACATCGACACAATGATCTGGGGACATTCTATACGTGATATCTTACATGAAAATAGTAAATTGGGTCATATTCTAATCTTAACCTCCAACATGAATACAGTGCACAAGAGCACATTTCAAACTTGATAAACAAAATTCATACAGTGAACCAGACCATCACGTTCTAAGCTTCATATAGTTTTTGATACATTTAGAAGCAAAACAATAAAGCTCACGTTCACATTCTGATGGTTTGGTGTCTCATTCATAGTGATAATGATTTGAATCACTTTGTAAAAGTAGTAATTTTCGTTGAACGTTATTTTCCATGGATGAGAACAATTATTATTGTTACGGTTACTTGATTCGTGACATGAATTTGTGTCATTTATTTTTCCATATGGTGAGGTACGCTTGCAACGATCCACCACAAGCAATGAGAGGTGAAGAGCTTGACTCTGGTATTATGAAGGACAAATGTATATCACGTGAAACGAGTTGTGTGAAGTGCAACACGATTTTCACCGCCCGAGCGAAAACAGTGCCAGTGAAATAAAAAATGGTAACTCATAGACTACGGCAGCCATTTATATACAGAACGAATATCGTCATGACACATCACAATGTATACATTGTGCAAATAAAGCTGGGCGACAAATATTTACGGAAGTGCCAAAAAAAGGTTTGAATTATTTAGTTACATATGAATGCTGCACTATTTTGCTGGGCCGGCTCCACTTTGGCCCTGGGAGGTGGAATCCCTTCTGCCATAAAATGTTGAATCTTTTCTGTATCCTCGTTCCTGGGGACACCAGTGTTTTGTATGTGCCTCTCTGTTTGTGTGTCTGTGTGTGATTAACATTTGTGATTGAAATTTGTATGTTACTGAAAGAGAGTTTTACGCTCGTTTGTCCTATCTCTTTACCTAGTTTATATGTACCATGTCTGCACTCCTGTGTATGTATACAAGCACACACACACGCACACACACACACACTTGCACCAGTCAGAGTCAGGTACTCATTTATCGAACAATCCTGGAGAAGAGGATGAGCACCAGGGTTGGGTTAGACCGACTGCCGAGCTCAAATCATTCGAACCCATCCGAGCCTGACCACGGGCGGGCCTTGCTGACTCGTGGTCAGTGACGCTAACTACTGTAAGCATGTGTGTGTGTGTGTGTGTGTGTGTGTGTGTGTGTGTGTGTGTGTGTGTGTGTGTGATTGCCTTATTGTAATAACCTATTTCTGGTGTACGGGAAGAGTTTTCCTCTCCTGTGGCTCTCTCTTAAATTTCACTCTGCTGTTATTTCACTCTAAACTTGTGGATTCAAACTTGTGTATTCTGTTTATGTGTTTGTTTGCGTGTGTGTATATGCACATTTATGTGTTTACAGTTAATGATATGTGTATCTTCATACACGATTCATATACATAAATAAAATTCTTAAGACCTGCGATCCTGATGATTTGCAGAAAGTTTAGGTTGATGTTTGTGTCTGGTGAGCATTCCACCCCTGACCAGATACAGCAGTGTGGCACACAGTACGTGGGGGTCATCTTGGCTCGCCCTCAAGCTGATCCAGTCGAGGCATTGCTCTCAGTTAGTCCTGGTGATGATGGCGGATTCTTTTCAATGTGGAAATGATACACGAGTTTTTTTCTCTTTCGCGATCGATAAATTGTGATAATTATGGCAAAAGCTCAAAGCTCTTTGTTTCCAGTTGGATCAAGTGAAGTCTAAATCTATGACGTATTCCTTGTTATAGAATTAATGAATAACATTATGTCAACAAGTTTTTCCAACACAGACCTTCAGATTTTCGTTTCCTCAGACACTTGAAATCCCAAAACAAACAAGAGTTTTCAGATCAAAAGTAACGCGAACAAAGCAATTTTCATGAAAAAAAGAAAAAGAAGCTTCATATGTATAATATGTGTACAAAATTATGAGGTAATTGTATGTATTCTCGATAGAAGAGAGTGACAGACACATACAAACGCCAGCTACCCTATATACACACAGGTCACTTTACAACACCCTACCATGAAAATTATTCCCTTGACGCCTGTATTCAACTGCCCAACCCCGACATCTGCTGCCATGACAGCTGCTTCCAGCTTCCCCACGTCCTGACATCTTCCCCCGCCTGCCTCACGCCAACCAACTGTTGCCTCGGCATCTGTTTCTCTTTCCCTCATGATAACCATCTGTTGCCTGGGCACATGTTTCCATCAGCCTCACGCCAACAACTATTGCTTTGACACGCGCCTCCGCCTGCCGCAAAGCCAGACAATAATGTTATGGTAGCGCACTAACAACAACCGCACTCAGTGGTCACTCCCTGTATAAACAAACCGACCAGATAAACACGTAAAAATATTCCTCATAAATAAATCATTGAATGCTGGTACCCTCCTCCTGGTAACCCAACTCCCAGGGCAAGCGAACAGCTTCATTTTAGACACACTCCTGAGTGCATCGTCTACATGTTTCAGTAAACATAATCCGTAGTACGTGATGTGATAGTTCAAATCTCAGGACCCTTTTGAATATAGGCAAGATGACACAGGAAGTTAGATATGCCAAGATATGTTAACATTGTTTATGTATTGGTCTTGAGGCAAGATCTCTTCATAACGCTGGAAAAGGTCCCCAACATAAATTTTGCATCAGAGACAATCTAACATCATTACAAAGTATACAGAACATCACAGATCCTTCAAATACACCCAGGAAAGAAATTAATCGAGGCACTAACCTTAGTACGATAATATAAACTCAACTATAAAATCTCAATTTCTCAGTATACATCTTTTCAATTTTCACTCGTTTCCCACCGCTGAATTCGAGAGCACCACAGCTCAGCTCTGCAATAACATAAGCATGCTGGCATAACTGTAAGCCCCACATAATGAGCAATACAAAATCTGCTTTCCAAAAGCTGGTAGCTGTTTCAGTGCCGTGATTCTTTCTCGTGTGTGCAGCTATTCCATGTCATCACGGAATCTATTCCACTTTGTATGGAGTACTGCTTGCATATCTGCGGTAGATCTTCTCCCTCATCTCTTCTAACAAGACTGGAAACAAAATCCATCTTTCTTATCAGCTCTCCAGCAACCACTCTTTTGAATGGTACGCTGCGATATCGCTGCTATCTCCCACTTCTGCAGATATCATGCGTTATCTGCGTGTTTCCCTGCCACTTAAGCTTGGACCCATGGTGAGTTTTTGGCTCTACTTCTCTTATATTCTATGAGGAGACCAGCCACACGAGGACTGATCGTTAACTCCTCTCCTGGGACAATAAAACTGTGGATTTTTCTTCCATTTTTCCGTTTTGCCCTCTTCCTATAACCCATCTGCCTTTAAGAGTCTAGTTCGCAAACATCTCAAAAGCTTCGATTAAGCTCATCTTTTTCCTATTCTTGATTTGTTTGTCATCTAAGATGGCTATGTTTCTGCCTGTGTTATGTCGATACGATAAAAGAAAAGAGAAGCGTGGCTTTGATGACTGTGATTCCAGGCATCAGAATCTGGCTGAGGCATCAAGGTCTAGTTAGATTGGTGAACCCAACGGGTTGGACTTGTTGAGACAGAGATGAAATATATATATATACGAAGGTCCTGAAGAATGATGACGATGGTAGAAAGGACTCTTTAGCATCAGAGGTGGGCAGAGCCCGGGGTCTGCCAAAGAAATCGACACATGGATATAATGAACCAAACATGATATACAATCTTCCCTTAGGATTTTCTTAGACCTGATAGGAGAACATGACCGACCCAATGCGCTGTGTCATGATATTCATGATAAGTTGGCATCCATCAGTGTCCCGTAATATGCTAAAATATGTGTGCTGTTGTTGTAGGCAGAAATGTATCTTTTATTTGAGAAACGAAGTTGGTCCCTTAAACACAATATTTGTTATGAGCCTAGCGATACCTTCAAGTAAGACAGGGATATATAAAACCTTCATCTCATTTTCTTAGAGTACATATCACGTCCATTCCCGGAGACAACTTCTTTTTCTTGATACGAACAGAGATTGAGGCGGTGGAAGACTCGATCAACTAAGACATCGTTAAGGTCTTACCAAGAACTGACCAGCTAAAGAGAGGAAATATAGATCAGTGATAGGAATTCATCGAACATTATCTAACAACCTTCTCATCAGAGGAACAACGATGGTATACAACGAGTCTGGAAGGCACAGACGCTGGCCACCTAATAGCCCTATGCCAGTTTCGTACATCATTCCTTTCGGACAACATCAAACGGCTGAGAACAAACGTAGTGAGGCTTCCTGTATAACTGCTCAGCAGCCGAGGCCCAAAACTCTCTTATCCTGGTCCCTTAACCTTCCATCTGAGGCCCATGACTCTTTGTCCCGAAGCCATAACTCTCCGGCCGGGGACACGCCTCTCCGTTCGGGAAACTTGAATCTCCACTCTGGGCTCCTAGTCCTGGGGCCACAACACTAAGTCTGAACCTTCTTAAGAGCCTTCGCACGGAGCCCCTTCTTTCAGGGCACACGACTCTCCATCATTGGTCCATGACTCTTCTGCCTCAGCACACGTCTATCTACTCTACTACTGCTGGTGAATATTAGAAACATCAGGGGAGAACGCTGGACTTCGAGAAAGAAATAGGTTCTTCTTGAGCAGAGGTTCCTATAGACCCGCAAAAGCTGGAGATGTGACTCACTAGAACTAGAGGTCTAAACCATAAAAGCCTCTTGTAAAGCCCGAGAGAGCTTGTGGTACGGCCTATGAGAGACTATAGTGTGGCCCATGAGAGACTATGATGTGGCCTATGGGAGACTATGTGCACCCCATGAGAGACTATGGTATGGTCCATGAGAGACTGTGGTACAGCCCATGAGAGACTATAGTGTGGCCTATGAGAGACTATGTGCGGCCCGTGAAAACCTGTAATACATCAAACCCTTCGATATCAGGTATATATGACTGAGGCTTTCATTATCTAATTGCTTTATTACAAGTAACATATAACTGCAACTAATGGGAAAAACTGGAGCTACGTGCAGGAGTTCCCTAGCGCACTGAATCATACTTTTATACAAAAATTACCATAAACCATCGTATCCAACTGACCGTACCAGAGTCTGTATGTTACCAACTATGAAGACTGAGGAGTTGGTATAGTTTGGGCAAGAAAGTCACGAGAAAAGCACAATAATTCGGATGACATTCAAAGTGATTTCAGTATGTGGTTCGCCATCAAAAACGTCCCCTCATCTTTGGCTCTATCTTGCAAAGTCCTCAGGTGTGTCATAATGCACGGGGTGTACAGGTATGCCGGCTCCAGCCTTCAGTAGTCTCGTAAACCAATTAATCACTGAATTTGACACCAAAATGCGAAGGATGAAGACAGCTGTCGACATGAGCGACACGTTATATCTACATCTAGACCATGTTGTGTAAGCAATCTGGTCTTTATAATTCGATGAGACAGTATAGATCGGTATCATTGAAATATTTGTCAACTTTTCGTCGAATATTCTATAAAGTTATCCGTTAAAGGCAAATATATAGAAAATGTGTTCCTTTGTTGGCAGGGTCACTCCCCGTCCCCTCTACCCACAGGGGATTACAAACAAGTGGGACCGTGTATATGCACAAGGCTTTAACCCGGCCCGCTCTGCTGCAGTAATTGGATTAGCGTCGCCTTAATTGCACCATCAAAGTGACCGCCCCACTGGTAATGCACCTGTACTAATAGAGAAAAATCACAATGTTTAAAGCATTAAATGTAAGTCCAGAAATTGTTCAAGCGTGTTTGCGTCTCGCTGGCAGAACTTTTACATAAAATCATTTTGGGGCTGATTTAGTCGTACAGTTTAATTTTGACCAAAAGAAAAACAGCAATTATGATACTTTTTATGCTTCTTTGTTCAGAATTGATGTTGAATTTACAAGCCACGAGTTATAGCAGACTTCATTCTGTGTTTCTGAGCAGCAATTACTGTCCATTAATGTCGTAAGGCTTACAAAAATACCCATTGCATGCCAGTTTCTTTTTTTTCTATGATTTTTCCACGGAACCACCGGTCCTGCTGTATGTCATGTTCCATTTTTAGCAAAAAATCACAGCGGGACACATGATACTTAGTGTGTGCTTCCCTGCGGTCTGCTCGTGTTACCCTCTACTGCAGCAACGAGCCCTTGTATCCTATTATGCTGGGAGGATTAACTCCTTATTTCTGTGTCGGTGCCGGTGCTCTGTTGGGGGAAGTTGAAGGTGTACATGACAGCCGCCGTCGTCCCATGATGTATCATTACCCCTGTGATGACACTGGCAGCAGCTGTCTGGCAACCAAGCAATTATTCCCCGTCTTTTTTATAACGGTGACGAGGAAATTCTGCTGATGAATTTCGATATGTTTATTATTGATTCAAGGACTCCATCCTTAGGTAATGAGGGGTCTACCTTGTGAAAGTAATCCAGAAAGAGGGAGAGTGACAGGATCGTCTGATCACAGTCTCAAATGTAACTGTTTTAGTGGCACCCCTCACTCCAACAGCACTTCTCAGCGTAAATATTGGCACCTTGATAAAGCTGACAGGATAACTTCCAGAAATTCTTTTCAGACTTGTCTTTGCTAAATTAGTGTCTCTTATGTGGTGATGCTTCTGTCTCCGCCAAACGCAGAAGTTATTGTTACGGAAATGGGAGCATCCCCTTTTCCTCCAAGGCGACCCACTTCTGCTAATCTATAGTTCAACAGTTCCTGTTCTGAGGCCATTCTGGCCCGGGATCAGGATTATCTGGATTGAAAAAACTCTCCTTCCTCCGACTCCCATTCAGCATTTCTCACTGCCCGTTATCATTGCAAGTGCGTTATCCGTGAGGTAAAGCGTCCCTTTGTACAATGGACGTGCAATAACAAGCTGCTGCGACACATGAATGCTGTGTGGTTGTTGGCAACTCAACAGTGGGTTGTTTTGATAACTGCTTCTTTTCCTACACCTCGAAGCTTTAGAAATCTCTACCCTTTCATGTCTTTCTCAAAAACTATGATCTGTCATTTAAAAGACAGGATTTTCACTTCCTTCAAAATTGATAAATTACATCTTCTTTTTCCTTTCATAATCCACTCTATTTTAAGACCTGGCCTTGATGCGGACTTTTGTCCGTGACTGGAGCATCCAACGTGAAAAGAAAGAAAGAAAAAAAGTCAGCTTCACCGTGAGCAGTGGACAGGTGGGCGGGTTAGCGTCATCTATAGACGTACAATCATTCCATGTCGGTTTCTCCTTAATTGACGGCACTTTTGTTATTTTTGCCTCACGTAGCCGGAACAACTTAGGACTCACCTGGTTTCGAACAATGGATGAACGATGAAGAATAGATGAAAAATGAATAGCTTTTGGTGAACGATGATTGTATAAAAATGTACTTCCTGGAGCCCAGCACCTCACTATTGTTCTTGTTGGTCTTTGTGGACATAAGTCTCCCGCCCAACAACCTTTGTCCTGACGCCCACCATTATTCAGTAATGTCCCATCATCATCCTGGTCGACGGAGATTGAGAGTAAATGTATTAAAATATGAAAAGAATGAATAGATAACACATGATATGTATAGTCATTCTTATTATGGCTGCTTTGCAGGAATGCGGGAGTATATTGCATCTTATAGAAGGGGTTGAAATCATAATATATTTGTGGAACCTAATTATCAATTGATTCAGTATGAAAATAAAATCAATAACATTTGATATATGATCAATACATATATCTATATGCATTTATATAAGTGCCTTCATCCATACTCTAGGAACCGGTAGATAACATTTATGATACCGTATACTGACGCAGCTATCTGTTATAAGACGTTCCCAATATCGCCCGTGTTATTTGTTGTTAACCCCGTTAGCGAGGTAACACCAAGAACAGAAGAGAAAAAAGCCTCATTCACTCACATTTATTTCCTTGCTGTCATGTGTAAGGCACGGAAACCACAATTTCTAAAATGAAATAGAGGAAGGAGCTAAGCGTGGAATGTTCATCCTCCTCGAATGCTTTGGTTGGGGTGTCCGAATGAGTGTGGTTGTAAACAAGATAAGATGAAATGAGAGCGAGGTAAACTAACGGAGGAAAGGATCCTGGTTGTTTTATCTCTAAGTGAAATAAAGCTCATGGTAAAGGGGAGAAATGATTTCGTGATGTATTAGGGGTAAAGTCAGGGGTTAGCGTGAGTAGAAGAGCTAAGTAAGGGGTAGCACTACTACTGAGGCAGGAGTTATGGGAATGGGTGAAAAGTGTAAGGAAGTAAACTACAGACTGATGTCGGTAAAGATAAAGGTGGATCACGAGAGATGATGGGTAATCATTAGCGCTTATGCACCTAGCCACGAGAAGAATGATGCAGAGAGGATAGTGTTTTGCGAGAGGGTTGAGTGAGTGCTGTCGGCAGTTTTAATGTAAGACCCAGGATGTCAGTGATGAATAATCTAAACGCAAAAATGAGTAGTGTGGCAGTTGAAGGTACAACAGGGGGCATGGTGAGTCCAGTGATGGAATCAGAAATGGTTGACAGCTTGTGGAGATGTTCGCTAAGAAAGGACTAATGATTGGAAATACCTGGTTTAAAGAAGAGGGACAAACATAGGAATACGTGGTTGAAGAGAAAATATGGCCAGCGGACATTCATGGATTACATAATGATTGATAGGCGTGCAAAAGGGAGACTCTTGGATGTGAATATGCTGAGAGGAGCAGCTGGTGGGATATCTGGTCGGTCATTGCTTGGTGAAGGCGAAGGAGAAGATTGTAAAGGTCTTCGTAAAAGAGGAAGAAATATGGGTGAGAAGAGGATGGTGAAAGTAAGAGAGCATGGAAAAGAGAGCTGTGTGAAAAGATATCACTAGAAATCGAGTGTGGCATGAAAACGTGAGATTAAACTAAGCTAGTGTAATGGGTGAGGATTGGGTGATATTTAGGGAACGCCGTGCTGGCATGTGTGAAAAAAGTGTGTGGCATGCGGATGACGAAGTAAAGCTTCTAGTGTAAGATAAAAGAAAGGTGTATGGGCGGTACTTACACGGAGGGACTACAATATATTGCAGTTAATGGGAGATGTATAAGGAAGTCATGACAAAGGATTTGGTGAAGAGAGAAAATGTGAAATCCTTGCATAAGATGAAATGTGGCACCTCAAATGAGTTGGATGGTATTGCAGATGAATTTCGGAAAAAAGCGGATGACTACATACATTGAAAATCCTAACCTGGTGGTTAGGATTTTCAATGTATGTATAGATCACGGTGAAGTGCCTGAAGATTGGCGGAATGCATGTGTAATTCCATTCTATAAAGGCAAGGACAAAGGTGAGTGCTTATGCCTATGTAAGGCATAAGTTTGCTGAGTATACCTGTTAAGTTGTTCAGAAGAATGGTGATAAGAAGATGGTGGTGTCCGCAGAGAATCAGATTGGAGAGGAAGTGTGGATTCAAGATTGATAGAGGTTGTATGAATCAAGTGTTTGCTTTGAAGAATGTGCTTAAAAATTCCTTACAGAAACAGAAAGATTTGACTATAACTTTTTTTAAAGCAAGTATATTGATAAGGTTGACATTGATGCTTTGTGGAAGGTGTTACGAGTATATGGTGTGGGAAGAAAGTTATTAGAAAGGAGTTTTTGTCAAGAGAGAAAGGAGAGTTTGTATCATGAGAGAAAGGCGTGTTTGTGAGTCAGATAAAGAGGAGGGTGGATGGCTCCGGGTGAAGGTGGGTCTTCGACATGGGTGTCTGAGGAAGGCTTGTGTGTTCTATGAAAGTGCGCGTTCATGTGCACATTATGCGTATTCATATACTTCCACGTTGTACTGTTAGGTTTTGTAAAATGCTATCTGCTGGTTGTGTGAGCCTGATGGGATTTGACCGATGTAGACCCCATTGCTCACCAACGTGAGACGAAGGGTAATCGAGTATGGTGTTCGAATAGTCACTTCCATAGCTATTAGGGGCGATCACAGCCTAGCAAAAGCACTCCCGCCTGCCACGCACGGGTCCCGGGTTCGAGCCTGGCTGTTGGAGGTATATACATATATATATATATATATATATATATATATATATATATATATTTTTTTTTCTTATTATACTTTGTCGCTGTCTCCCGCGTTTGCGAGGTAGCGCAAGGAAACAGACGAAAAGAAATGGCCCAACCCCCCCCATATACATGTATATACATACGTCCACACACGCAAATATACATACCTACACAGCTTTCCATGGTTTACCCCAGACGCTTCACATGCCTTGATTCAATCCACTGACAGCACGTCAACCCCGGTATACCACATCGCTCCAATTCACTCTATTCCTTGCCCTCCTTTCACCCTCCTGCATGTTCAGGCCCCGATCACACAAAATCTTTTTCACTCCATCTTTCCACCTCCAATTTGGTCTCCCTCTTCTCCTCGTTCCCTCCACCTCCGACACATATATCCTCTTGGTCAATCTTTCCTCACTCATTCTCTCCATGTGCCCAAACCACTTCAAAACACCCTCTTCTGCTCTCTCAACCACGCTCTTTTTATTTCCACACATCTCTCTTACCCTTACGTTACTCACTCGATCAAACCACCTCACACCACACATTGTCCTCAAACATCTCATTTCCAGCACATCCATCCTCCTGCGCACAACTCTATCCATAGCCCACGCCTCGCAACCATACAACATTGTTGGAACCACTATTCCTTCAAACATACCCATTTTTGCTTTCCGAGATAATGTTCTCGACTTCCACACATTCTTCAAGGCCCCCAAGAATTTTCGCCCCCTCCCCCACCCTATGATCCACTTCCGCTTCCATGGTTCCATCCGCTGCCAGATCCACTCCCAGATATCTAAAACACTTCACTTCCTCCAGTTTTTCTCCATTCAAACTCACCTCCCAATTGACTTGACCCTCAACCCTACTGTACCTAGTAACCTTGCTCTTATTCACATTTACTCTTAACTTTCTTCTTCCACACACTTTACCAAACTCAGTCACCAGCTTCTGCAGTTTCTCACATGAATCAGCCACCAGCGCTGTATCATCAGCGAACAACAACTGACTCACTTCCCAAGCTCTCTCATCCCCAACAGCCTTCATACTTGCCCCTCTTTCCAAAACTCTTGCATTTACCTCACTAACAACCCCATCCATAAACAAATTAAACAACCATGGAGACATCACACACCCCTGCCGCAAACCTACATTCACTGAGAACCAATCACTTTCCTCTCTTCCTACACGTACACATGCCTTAAATCCTCGATAAAAACTTTTCACTGCTTCTAACAACTTTCCTCCCACACCATATATTCTTAATACCTTCCACAGAGCATCTCTATCAACTCTATCATATGCCTTCTCCAGATCCATAAATGCTACATACAAATCCATTTGCTTTTCTAAGTATTTCTCACATACATTCTTCAAAGCAAACACCTGATCCACACATCCTCTACCACTTCTGAAACCACACTGCTCTTCCCCAATCTGATGCTCTGTACATGCCTTCACCCTCTCAATCAATACCCTCCCATATAATTTACCAGGAATACTCAACAAACTTATACCTCTGTAATTTGAGCACTCACTCTTATCCCCTTTGCCTTTGTACAATGGCACTATGCACGCATTCCGCCAATCCTCAGGCACCTCACCATGAGTCATACATACATTAAATAACCTTACCAACCAGTCAACAATACAGTCACCCCCTTTTTTAATAAATTCCACTGCAATACCATCCAAACCTGCTGCCTTGCCGGCTTTCATCTTCCGCAAACCTTTTACTACCTCTTCTCTGTTTACCAAATCATTTTCCCTAACCCTCGCACTTTGCACACCACCTCGACCAAAACACCCTATATCTGCCACTCTATCATCAAACACATTCAACAAACCTTCAAAATACTCACTCCATCTCCTTCTCACATCACCACTACTTGTTATCACCTCCCCATTTGCGCCCTTCACTGAAGTTCCCATTTGCTCCCTTGTCTTACGCACCCTATTTACCTCCTTCCAGAACATCTTTTTATTCTCCCTAAAATTTAATGATACTCTCTCACCCCAACTCTCATTTCCCCTTTTTTTCACCTCTTGCACCTTTCTCTTGCCTTCCTGTCTCTTTCTTTTATACGTCTCCCACTCAATTTCATTTTTTCCCTGCAAAAATCGTCCAAATGCCTCTCTCTTCTCTTTCCCTAATACTCTTACTTCTTCATCCCACCACTCACTACCCTTTCTAATCAACCCACCTCCCACTCTTCTCATGCCACAAGCATCTTTTGCGCAATCCATCATGGATATATATATATATATATATATATATATATATATATATATATATATATATATATATATATATATATATATATATATATATTCATTCCCTGGGGATAGGGGAGAAAGAATACTTCCCACGTATTCCATGCGTGTCGTAGAAGGCGACTAAAAGGGAAGGGAGCGGGGGGCTGGAAATCCTCCCCTCTCGTTTTTTTTTTGTTTTTTTTTAATTTTCCAAAAGAAGGAACAGAGAAGAGGGCCAGGTGAGGATATTCCCTCAAAGGCCCAGTCCTCTGTTCTTAACGCTACCTCGCTATCGCGGGAAATAGCGAATAGTATGAAAAAAAAAAAAAAAAAAAAAATATATATATATATATATATATATATATATATATATATATATATATATATATATATACATATATATATACATATATATATATATGTATATATATATATATATATATATATATATATATATATATATATATATATATATATATATATATATATATATATATATATATATATATATATATATATATGTATATATATATGTATATATATATATATATATATATATATATATATATATATATATATATATATATATATATATATATATATATATATATATATATATATATATATATATATAAATATATATATATATATATATATATATATATATATATTCTGTTTCCGTGCCTACTGTGCAGTTTTTATTTCAAATGTCAGTCTTGGGTTGATGCAAGACGTGTAAGAACCTCTCCCGCTCTCCCATTTAGATAGCGGTCCCTCTTACATAATTCCCTTGAGAGCTAAAATGAAAATGAAGAAACTTTTTTCTAGGATAAGGTTTTGAATCCCTTGGAGATATTTTACTGAGAGTTTATAACTTTTGTATAGATAATCCAAGACGTGGAAGAACCACCCAGGAAAGTAAATAATGTGTCCAGCGTGAAATGCTCCGGTTGCGTTTATCAACAGGTTCCGACAAGAGAAAGAGAGAATTCTTTCATTTTCCAAAGTTTGTTGATTTATGCAGACGAGCTTGGTTTAAAGAAAACGATTCTTTTTTCCTTATTACCAGTAATCACGAACACGAGTTGATCATGTGATGTAATGTCATCCTAGTGAGAACTGATTCTTATATTGGTTGTCAGTTTTGTTTCCTCTGAATTGGGAAGTACAGTATCACTGCCTGTTTTGTTTCCTTTGATCTAAGGAAGTATAGCATCATTATCAATTTTGTTTCCATTGAATTAAGGCAGTAAAGCCTCACACACACACACACACACACACACACACACACACACACACACACACACACATACATACATATATATATATATATATATATATATATATATATATATATATATATATATATATATATATATATATATATATATATATATATATACATATATATATATATATATATATATATATATATATATATATATATATATATATATATATATATATATATATATATATATATATATATATCAACTGACTTATATTTCTCTCTTGTGTCTCCCCTGATGATGTGATTATTACACGAAAGTGCACTTGGGAACTTATCGTGTTTCATTTTCCCCGTGGACTCATAGGAATATCTTGATCACGCGCAAAATTGTGATTCTTTCCAATGCATACATACATACATACATACGCGGGAGACAGCGACAAAGTATAAAAAAAAAAAAAAAAAAAAAAAAAAATATATATATATATATATATATATATATATATATATATATATATATGTATATATATATATATATATATATATATATATATATATATATATATATATTTATGTATATATATTTGATCAATTTAAAAATATTATTTAAAAGAAAAAGATTGAATTAAAGAAACTTGAAATGGAGGAGGCTTTTCGCTTTTCAAGAGAGAAGACACGTGCCTTTCAAATGGCAATACCGACACACTGGAATAACCGGATGTTGGACTATTGCTATGATGAGTTCAGGAAAGAACGCAATAGGCTACAAGTGTCACTAAATCGTAAGTTGGACCATCTTACTGAAAACAGCGACTGGACCAAGAACACAAACCCATCTTTTGTGGTAAACCTGTCTAATAAACAACTAGATAAAGGTTCCTTGTGTGCATTAGGCTATGGTTTAAGTTTTGTGTGCTCTAACAGAGAAGCCAGCTGTGTTGATGTCACAAATTCTTTTTGTAATTTAGAAAAATACAGTAATTTAAGTAATGATGATATTAACATCTGTAAGGGTTTAGTGTATTCCAGTTTGTCAAAACCAGTGGAAGCTTATTGCTCTAAAAGATTCATAAGAGCTATTAACACCTTAAAAAAAGGCAAGGATATACATATTACTAAAGAAGATAAGGTAAACACTGTTGTGATTTTAGACAAAAGTAACTATTTGTCTAAAGTGAATGATCGTCTAAATGATAACACAACATATTCTAAACTTAGTAAAAATCCCTTAGAAGCAGTTAATTCTCACTTTGATAAAGAAGTGAATTTGTTGTTTATCAAAAGTTTGTCATATTTGTCCCCTTCATTGCCGTATATGTATGGACTTATCAAAACACATAAACAGAATTTTCCAGCAAGACCTATAGGGAGTTCAGTAGGCTCCATCACATATAAATTGTCAAAATAGTTAGTTTCTTTATTAAGCACTTTAGTGGGTTATTCTTTTTATTTTTATTATATTTTGTCGCTGTCTCCCGCGTTTGCGAGGTAGCGCAAGGAAACAGACGAAAGAAATGGCCCCCCCCCCCCATACACATGTATATACATACGTCCACACGCGCAAATATACATACCTACACAGCTTTCCATGGTTTACCCCAGACGCTTCACATGCCTTGATTCAATCCACTGACAGCACGTCAACCCCGGTATACCACATCGCTCCAGTTCACTCTATTCCTTGCCCTCCTTTCACCCTCCTGCATGTTCAGTCCCCGATCACACAAAATCTTTTTCACTCCATCTTTCCACCTCCAATTTGGTCTCCCTCTTCTCCTCGTTCCCTCCACCTCCGACACATACATCCTCTTGGTCAATCTTTCCTCACTCATTCTCTCCATGTGCCCAAACCACTTCAAAACACCCTCTTCTGCTCTCTCAACCACACTCTTTTTATTTCCACACATCTCTCTTACCCTTACGTTACTCACTCGATCAAACCACCTCACACCACACATTGTCCTCAAACATCTCATTTCCAGCACATCCATCCTCCTGCGCACAACTCTATCCATAGCCCACGCCTCGCAACCATACAACATTGTTGGAACCACTATTCCTTCAAACATACCCATTTTTGCTTTCCGAGATAATGTTGTCGACTTCCACACATTCTTCAAGGCCCCCAGAATTTTCGCCCCCTTCCCCACCCTATGATCCACTTCCGCTTCCATGGTTCCATCCGCTGCCAGATCCACTCCCAGATATCTAAAACACTTCACTTCCTCCAGTTTTTCTCCATTCAAACTCAAATCCCAATTGACTTGACCCTCAACCCTACTGTACCTAATAACCTTGCTCTTATTCACGTTTACTCTTAACTTTCTTCTTCCACACACTTTACCAAATTCAGTCACCAGCTTCTGCAGTTTCTCACATGAATCAGCCACCAGCGCTGTATCATCAGCGAACAACAACTGACTCACTTCCCAAGCTCTCTCATCCCCAACAGACTTCATACTTGCCCCTCTTTCCAAAACTCTTGCATTTACCTCACTAACAACCCCATACATAAACTAATTAAACAACAATGGAGACATCACACACCCCTACCGCAAACCTACATTCACTGAGAACCAATCACTTTCCTCTCTTCCTACGCGTACACATGCCTTAAATCCTCGATAAAAACTTTTCACTGCTTCTAACAACTTTCCTCCCACACCATATATTCTTAATACCTTCCACAGAGCATCTCTATCAACTCTATCATATGCCTTCTCCAGATCCATAAATGCTACATACAAATCCATTTGCTTTTCTAAGTATTTCTCACATACATTCTTCAAAGCAAACACCTGATCCACACATCCTCTACCACTTCTGAAACCACACTGCTCTTCCCCAATCTGATGCTCTGTACATGCCTTCACCCTCTTAATCAATACCCTCCCATATAATTTACCAGGAATACTCAACAAACTTATACCTCTGTAATTTGAGCACTCACTCTTATCCCCTTTGCCTTTGTACAATGGCACTATGCACGCATTCCGCCAATCCTCAGGCACCTCACCATGAGTCATACATACATTAAATAACCTTACCAACCAGTCAACAATACAGTCACCCCCTTTTTTAATAAATTCCACTGCAATACCATCCAAACCTGCTGCCTTGCCGGCTTTCATCTTCCGCAAAGCTTTCACTACCTCTTCTCTGTTTACCAAATCATTTTCCCAAACCCTTTCACTTTGCACACCACCTCGACCAAAACACCCTATATCTGCCACTCTATCATCAAACACATTCAACAAACCTTCAAAATAAATATATATATATATATATATATATATATATATATATATATATATATATATATATATATATATATATATATATATATATATATATATATATATATATATATATATATATATATATATATGAGGGTTAGGGAAAATGATTTGGTAAACAGAGAGGAGGTAGTAAAAGCTTGGCGGAAGATAAAAGCAGGCAAGGCAGCGGGTTTGGATGGTATTGCAGTGGAATTCATTAAAAAAGGGGGTGACTGTATTGTTGACTGGTTGGTAAGATTATTCAATCTATGCATGATTCATGGTGAGGTGCCTGAGGATTGACGGAATGCGTGCATAGTGCCAATGTACAAAGGCAAAGGGGATAAGAGTGAGTGCTCAAATTACAGAGGTATAAGTTTGTTGAGTATCCTTGGTAAATTATATGAGAGTGTATTGATTGAGAGGGTGAAGGCATGTACAGAGCATCAGATTGGGGAAGAGCAGTGTGGTTTCAGAAGTGGTAGAGGATGAGTGGACCAGGTGTTTGCTTTGAAGAATGTATGTGAGAAATACTTAGAAAAGCAAATGGATTTGTATGTAACGTTTATGAATCTGGAGACGGCATATGATAGAGTTGATAGAGATGCTGTGTGAAGGTATTAAGAATATATGGGCTGGGAGGAAAGTTGTTAGAAGCAGCGAAAAGTTTTTATCGAGGATGTAAGGCATGTGTACGTGTAGGAAGAGAGGAAAGTGATTGGTTCTCAGTGAATATAGGTTCGCGGCAGTGGTGTTTGATGTCTCCATTGTTGTTTAATTTGTTTATGGATGGGGTTATTAGGGAGGTGAATGCAAGAGTTTGGAAAGAGGGGCAAGTATGCAGTCTGTTGTGGATGAGATAGCTTGGGAAGTGAGTCAGTTGTTGTTCGCTGATGATACAGCGCTGGTGGCTGATTCATGTGAGAAACTGCAGAAGCTAGTGACTGAGTTTGGTAAAGTGTGTGAAAGAAGAAAGTTACGAGTAAATGTGAATAAGAGCAATGTTATTAGGTACAGTAGGGTTAAGGGTCAAGTCAATTGGGAGGTAAGTTTGAATGGAGAAAAACTGGAGGAAGTAAAGTGTTTTAGATACCTGGGAGTGGATCTAGCAGCGGATGGAGCCATGGAAGCGGAAGTGAATGGTCCATTGCCGCTTACCCATACCTAAGCTGGGCATAAACTTTTCCAATTTTCTTAGAGCACGGCTTATTCTACTTTTAAAATAACTACTTACAACTCAGATAAAGGTGAAATTAAAAAGCGTTATCATAGGAAATGTGATGATGAAAGCTATGGATGTACCATTCTTTGGTCCATAACTTTTGATCTTTGTCATTGATTATGAGCTCACATTGTTGTGTAACATAGGATTGGTGCTTTACATGTTCCTGTGTAATATCATCAGTTGCTTTTGAGTGATTAATATTTTTATTTCTAGACTGGTCCAAGTTTGTGAAAAAATGTTTCCTTAATCTTTTTTCAGTGGATAGAAATGATCTCCACAAAATAACTTCAACTATTTGATCCCCCGTCCAAATTTCGGCCATATACATTGTCCTTCATCTTGTCCTGAAGAGCACCCAAGTGACCTTCCAAAATGTTCAGAAAATTATGATACAGGAATGTCTATAACTTAATGTTAACGGTGTACAGAATATTGCCCTGTGAAAAGACATGATTTTGGAAAAGGGATTTCAGTAAGAGTGGTTAGGTACAGTTAGTCCAGTTCTTGTGAGTTATGGTATATTAGCATAGGGGTTCTATTCAGCAGTTCCATAAAGAACAGCACCTGAGCTGTCTTCTCTATATCATGTTGACTTTTCTTGCATTCAGAGCAAGGTGATACATACAAAATTCTCCCCAAATTACTGCCTGATGAATACTACTTGCTGAGGGGACACATAAGGGTAGTCTGAATAGGTATTCAGAAGAAGAGGTAGAAAAGTAAAAGTAAGGGGAAACAGTTGAAGGTAGAGAAATTTGAAATTGAAGGCAAACCTGTGTTATATGTGCTTATAAGTACATCTGAGATAAGCAGGCACTGACAAGAAAACATTTCTTCATTGTATAACTTACATGTGTGACTGTGGTCCACTGACATATTCAAAATGACTCTGTGATCTAGGTAATTATTTTTGCTGTCTTTGAGATTTTCAGTATTAGTTTCATATGATAAATTACAGAATTATTCAGTTATCTTGTACAATTAAAGGCCTTAACAAAAAGGGAGCGGGGGGCTGGAAATCCTCCCCTCTCGGTTTTTTTTTAATTTCCCAAAAGGAGGGACAGAGAGGGGGGCCAGGTGAGGATGTTCCCTCAAAGGTCCAGTCCTCTGTTCTTGGCGCAACCTCGCTAATGCGGGAGATGGCGAATAGTATGAAAGAAAGATATATATATATATATATATATATATATATATATATATATATATATATATATATGTATGTGTGCGTGTGTGTGTGTGTGTGTGTGTGTGTGTGTGTGTGTGTATAGATTGATAGATAGATAGATAGATCAAGGGAGTAAGGCCTTTGTCCGAGTAGAAAGAGGGGAGAGTGAACGGCTCCAAGTAAAGGTTATATATGGCAGGAGTGTGTGATATCACCATGGTTGTTTAGTTTATTCATATTTGGGGTGGTGAGGGAGATAGATACGAGAGTCATAGAGAGAGGGACGAGTATGTAGCCTATAGGAGATGAGAGGGCCTTGGAAGTAAATTGGTTGTTGTTTGCCGATGATACAGCACTAGTGGCAATTTGAGTGAGAAATTCCTGAAGTTGGTGACAGCTTGGAAACGTGCGTGAAAGGAGAAAGTTGAGAGTGAATTTGAATAAGAAGCAGGTTATTGGAATGGAAATTTGAATGGAGAAAAATTGAAGGAAGTGAAATGTTTTAACTACTTGGGAGTGGACTTAGCAGGGAATGGAACTATGGAAGCGGTAGTGAGTCACAGGGTGTAGAGGGGGCGAAGGTTCTGGGAGCTGAAGAATGTGTGGGAAAAGAAAACGTTATCTGGGAGAGGAAAAATGGGAACGTTTGAAGGAATAGAAGTGTGAAAAACAACATGTGGATGCAAAGCATGGGATATAGATAAGGTTGTGCGGAAGATGGTGGATTTGCTGGAATTGAAAGCTTTAAGGACCATTTCTGGTGTGAGGTTGTTTGAGCGAGTAAGTAATGAAAGGGTAAGAGAGTTTTATGGTAATAAAAAGAGTGTGGCTTAGAAAGCAGAAGAGGGTGTGCTGGTTTGGTATGGACATAATGAGTGAGAAAAAGTTGACAAAGAGGATACTTGTGTCAGAAGTGGAGGGAACAGAGAGAATGGGGAGACCAGATTTGAGGTGTGAGGATGGATGAAATGAAAAAGAATAAGGGGGACCGGGGCCTGAACATGCAGAAGGGTGAAAGGCGTGCACGGGATAATGAACTGAAACAATGTGGTATACTGGGGTTGACGTGGTGAGAGTGGTGTTGCCTGGTTGTGGGTAGGGAGCTGTAGTGTCGGTGCATTACATAACATGACAGCTGGAAAATGGATGTGAGCGGATGTGAATTTTTCTTCTGTTCCTGGAGCTACTTCGCTAACTCGGAAAACTGCGATCAAATATGATATGTATGTATATATATATATATATATATATATATATATATATATATATATATATATATATATATATATATATATATATATATATATATATATATATATATATATATATATGTATATATATATATATATATATATATATATATATATATATATATATATATATATATATATATATATATATATATATATATATATATATATATATATATATATATATATATATATATATATATATATATATATATATATATATATATATATACATATATATATATATATATATATATATATATATATATATATATATATATATATATATATATATATATATATATATATATATATATATATATATATATATATATATATATATATATTTGTTTGATGTATTTCAAAAATGTTTCACCTTTCTTGACTTAAAGACAGAATTCTCAGTATGATTAATTTTTCATCCTTTTCCAGCTGGCGGTATGTACATTTAATTTCGTAATTTCTTCTGTCCTGTATGACAAATGCATTATGCATAACCTGTCTTTAGGAAGGGTCTATACACCTCCAGGTCCCGATCTTGTAACATCACTGTCCTCAGCTTATTCACATTCCCTTATCACAATCAACGTGTCATCATGTCAGACATTTATGATCACATTTAATGCAACATTATATTGACTCAACACCAAAGTTTGTTGGAGGAATTTTGTGGTGCTGTCCTCTTGTATCCAGTCCGTCAGCTTCCCCTCTGCTGATGGTGAAGTGTAAGCTACCATTACCTCATAGACTCGATTCCTGGGCGTGGCAGTAGTCCCACAATGAACTCAAGTATTCCTCCTCCCCTCGCGGTTGGTTGATAAATGTCTTTGGCTGGGATTTGTGTGTGCATATGTACACAGGAATAAAGATATGGCACACATATAAAAAGTTAATAGACGGGGCAACGCGAGTGTAAAACTCTTTCCCCGTAACACACCAATAGTAACCACAATAATAGTTGTATTTCTCTCGTGGAAAATGAATCACTCCTATTGTCTTCCTCAGTTTAAAGGGTCTTTTGTCTTTCGATTTACTTCCTTGTGGGGATTCTAAAGAGGTGTTTCAGTACGGAAACACCCTATGTACGTCTTGCAAGGCTCTGAGAGCTGTCACTGGAGAGAGATATCAACATACTGTTAAAAGCTACGTTACAAATCTCTGAATATTTATATAGACTTGTAAATCCAAGTCAGTAGCCCATGTAATAGTTTTGAGCCCAGAAAGTCGCTGAAATTTTTTCAAGGTCGTGAATTGTGGGAGTTTAAGAAATTATCGTCGTGGAAAAAACGCCATTGTGTATCTTTCTTTTTTTGCAGTTTTTCAAGTAACGAACAGCAGCAGTTCCATATTTAATCTGCTTAAGTATATCACTATGGGATTATTCTTGCCCAGGAGTTTCCAATTCTGACTACTTTATATTTTTCTCAAACACTTTCCCGTAGTAAATTTATGTTCTTTTCGTTATCATGTACTTTTTTTCTGACTTTTCCTTATTTAATGCTAGAGACATAGCTGGGGTTGATAGACGAAGACAACTGGCAGTGTGTAGAGAACGAAGGCCAGATAAAAGGCAAGTATGGTTAAATAAAAGAACTCGAAAGCTAAATAAAGCAGGATTGTTGTATGGAGAATATAGAGGCCTTACAACAACCAGCCAGTATTTTGAGAGAGAGAGAGAGAGAGAGAGAGAGAGAGAGAGAGAGAGAGAGAGAGAGAGAGAGAGAGAGAGAGAGAGAGAGAGAGAGAGAGAGAGAGAGAGAGAGAGAGAGAGAGAGAGAGAGAGAGAGAGAGAGAGAGAGAGAGAGAGAGCATATTAAGATATGGGAAAAGGAGGAAAGAAACTGATAAAGAGTGAAAGATTTGAAGAAGGTAAGTGATAACCCGCAACTGTACCGTTAATTCATCAGGAGTAAATTGTCAGTTTAAGTGACAAATGACGAGAAAGATGAGAAAATAAGCGAGGTATTGAATGATGATAATTCTAATGTGTAATGTGTAACCCCAACACTAATAAGATGGGGAAGAAGGTCTGAATACTGTTATATATAACATGAGGAAGTTGCTGAAGGATCCTGATCCATTAACGGCGCAAGGATCGTGCAGAAATCCACATTAGCGGTGGCCTCAAAAGCAGTCAGAAAAAAGTTGGAATAGGGTTTAATGTTATAGAAGTATAGACGAGCCAGTTACATAAATCTTTTAAGAAAGAAGATTGGGAAATTACACCGAAATATACACCAGTTCTCTGACGAGTGTGTTCTGTAAAACACTAGAAGATAATTGATCCAGAAACAAATGGATGATTACATGCAAAGAGAAACTACCCAAGTGAGACGCAATGTGGTTTCAGAAAGGAATGGTCATGCACAACAAATCTTTTACACATCCGTGACAGAGCAAGATTTACCTCAGGCAAAAGGGAGGGATGGATGGATGGACAGCCTGGACTGCCGGGAAGAATCTAACACTATTCCTCACAAGACGTTCTCAGGATACTGAACATTCAGGCAGGAATGAGAAGGAGGGTCATCCGGTGGATCGAGAAATGTTTTTTCATTGTTAGAAAACAGGGGACACATGTTAAAGGAAACATCTTTTAAGTGAGTTGGGGTAAACATGAGCGTGCCTCATGTCTCAATCATGGAGTCGATGTTATCTTTGATCAGTATGTATATAATCAGGCAGGAATCAAGTTGCATGAATCTATGTGTGGAAGGGACACCAGAACATAACGAAAGGAGAATTGTCCAGGAGGCAAATTTTCTCCTTCTCAATGATTAAACTGCTTCTAAGGAATTAGTCATTAAACTCCTCATACCTAATTTAGATTATGATTTAGAATTAATCTCTGCTCTTCAACAAATAGAGTCAAATACAGGGATATGGTAAAGAAAGTCTAGCAGAAGGCAGCAAAGAAGGTACATGAAATAAGGGATTTAGGTTACAAGAAGAGGTTAGAAACTGCTGTATTTGCGCTCCCTGGAAGAGAGAGGAATGAGATGAGACTTGAGTCCAATTTCGTAAGTCATATGAACAATGGCGACAGTGAACGAATCTTTGACAGATGCAGAGACAGAACAAAGAGTAGTTAGAATAGGACATCAAACGCGTAGCTTTGTACAAAGATGTAAAGCAGTGCTTCTGTTGTGCCAGAGATGAGTATGTGTGGGGTAAGTTTAGTGGTGATAATGTAAACGCAAACGGCAAGTAAAAGTTGCTTTGAATGATAAAGAAGAGAAAATTCCTTTTCTCTACTGTAGAAATAGATGTTTACACACACACACACACACACACACACACACACACACACACACTCTCAATACATTCCAAAATACAAAATACATAATAAACGAAAGTAATGAGCAATGCAAAAATCTGACAGTAAAGAAAAAGGCGCAGAAATCCAATTCATTATCCCGCTAAAGATAACACTACTATTAAGAAGATTTGGATGCGAAATATGATACGTTTAATTAAAGAACGAGGGAGTATACTACAGGAGCAATTCTGCCATGTTTTCTGGATGTTGTAATCTTCCCCACCACGGTCTCTCTCTCTCTCTCTCTCTCTCTCTCTCTCTCTCTCTCTCTCTCTCTCTCTCTCTCTCTCTCTCTCTCTCTCTCTCTCTCTCTCTCTCTCTCTCTCTCTCTCTCTCTCTCTCTCTCCCGCCGTCTACAGATATTTTGCAGTACACTTCACACTCCAGGTTTCTCTTGTCATAATACAAAAAGCAGTTATGTCCGATCTGCCTCTGTCTCTGTGCATCTTTACCTATACTCTTTTTTGTTCTTTAGCAATGTTGCAGCCTCGCCGAAGACGCCATATCACTCACTCTGTTATCATTTGCAGGGGCAACCCGGTAACACACACACACACACATACACACACACTATGTAAAACATGGTCACGAGGGAATTCTAAAGCAAGAAATATTGCATCAATTTACAAGGTGAATTGAACAGACTTAAAGGTTGATCTGAAATGTGATTAGGTGTGTATATACTTGCCAGACTGGTCAATCTTCAAAGGAAAGGATTCAACAGTATGAATATTTTGTGAGGACAGCCTCGGAATTAGAGGTAATATGAAACGTGTAGAAGATTATTCACATCACATAATTTGGGGGAGTCAATTTATTTTCATCCTTGTGTGTCACTTGTAAATAGGCTTATTGATGAATCCTCTTTTATCATAGTTAACAACACTATAAACATAAATGAAAGAATGCTAAAATTAGGTAATGTATTTGTGACATCTTCAGCTAGACGTGACAAAATCAAGGGAGCAATAGCTAACCTGACGTTCTTTGCCAGGTAGAGAGACGGGTCACTTTACCGTTCTGGTCAACCTTACCATGTTTTCAGTCCAACTGTTCCTTGTTTCCGCAACTGTGGTGGTCTGGTTTTCTACAAATCCTTTTGTTCATATTGACTTTGTATCCTTGAAAATGGCTTGAAATACAGTCGAAAGCTTGTAGCTTCCGTGTTTATTTTTCCAGCGAGTATACTCGTTTCTGCTTCACATGTGTGTGTGTGATTTACTGCGAGATTAATAAGATTACTTTCTCGTCGACGAACTTTATGTCTCCGAAGGATCCATCCAGTCCCTGCTAATTAGTGTACCACACAGCCTTGGGCTGCAGGAGATCCTGAAAAAGGTGCCTTGACGTAGTTGTGAATAAATACATAACAATGTTAAGATGAAGTGGGATACAGTGTTGTGATTTACTTCAACCCTTACTGCGCTAGAGTTATACTTGTCTACTACCAACAAAGCAAGTGTTGGGTGTTCTTAAACATATTTTTAACACGTGCACAGTCCTTTAACCTCTGCTGGTGACACTAGACCTTACTGATATGTGATGGGTGTTACAATACACTGTACACCATATTTTGGTGTTACTAGACACTACTATTTAACGTACTAGGTGTTACGTGACATTTTGCTAATATGTGTCATTTATTACTAGACACTATATGACCATGTGTTGGGTTTTAGTACATATGTTAACATATGTTAGGTGTTACTATACATCATGATATGTATCAGGTGTTAGTACACACCATGTCACCGTTTCTGGTGTCACTAGACACCATGTTTACATACAACGGATGTTAATAGATATCATGTTAACATGTGTCCGGTGTTGTTGAATACCATGCTGCCTTGTCTTAGGTGTTATTGGACACTATGTAAACATGTATCGGGTGTTACTAGACATATGTTGACCTGTGTTGGATATTTTGAAACATCATGTTGACTTGTGACGGTGTTACTAGGCATCATAGTAACATGTGTCATGTGTTACGAGGCAGCACTTTAATCTGCGTCGGGTGCTTATAGCTACCATGTTAACATGTGACACGTGTGTTGCTAAATATCTTTTTCACATATGACTAGTTACCAAACATCTTGTTAACGTGACAAGTATTAAGAATAATCATATGTTGGATGTTACTAAACTCGTTTTCACCATATGCTGGGTATTACTAAACACCTTTTAACGTGTTTGTTGGTTGATATTTGTTACCATATGTAGGATGTTGAAGCTATTGAAATGTGCTGAGTATTAAGTGGCACTTCGTTTGCATGTGTCGATGTGTGACTAAGCAGGTGTTAACACGGGTATTATTCAACATATTGATAACATGTGTCGGATGTTACTTACCTTCATGTTAACAAGAGGGTGTTACTGTGTCACACATAAGTCAAGTAACGAGTACCTGATTAGCTAACCACAGCAAGGTGTATCAAGCGTGTACAAAACCTGTACTGCCAGTCACTACTTCCCGAAGACCAAGGTTCGAGTAAGAACTGAAAATGCAGCATGATCTTGGTCACAGTAAGATCACAAACCACACAGACAAACCATCGCCCATCACACAGCAAAATCAACACAACCATCTCGTTAATATATTTGATGACGTACTGGATTTCAAATTGATTTCTTACACATACATGATTCTTTAATCTTTACTCCTGTGGAGTTCTTCCCTGAAATACGTAAGCATATTCTCACACAACAAGAGACAAACCAAACAAGTCATGACATTTTGGTGACGCATCTGACACCTTGTGAACATGTGTGGGATGTTACTAACACCTTGTGAACATGTGCGGGATGTTACTAATACCTTGTGAACATGTGTAGGATGTTACTAACACCTTTTGGGCGGGTGTCAAGGGTCAAGTACAACCTTGTGAATATGCGTTCAGAATTATATATAACAGTTTGTTAAAGTACGTTGAACATCACTAAGCACAATGAGAACTTATGTTAGCTGTTACGTAACAATTTATAAACCCTTATTGGGTGAAATGCAATACCTTGTTAACATGTGTTAGGTGTTTTGTAAGACAATGATGACATACGTTGGGAGTTATGTAACACCTTGTTATCATATGTCAGGTGTTTCTGAATACTTCACTAACATGTGTCGGGGCTACTTAACACCTTATTCAGTTGTGTTGATATAGCTTAGACATATTAACATACGTAGTTTTTAACACTTTTGGATGTTAATAAGTATCTTGTTAACTACCTTGTTAACATATGTTGTTGTTCTTAGACTTCCTGTCATCATGTGTCAGGCGTTACTAAACATATTACTGATATGTGTCTTGTGTTAATAAACACCTTGTTAAACTATGACGACTGGTGATTAACCCTGTCCTATTTGTCGGGTGTTACTTGTCCCATTGTTATCTTTTAGATTTCTATTGCATAGCTTGTTAACGTGTTTCTTACTCATAACTACCTTGATCACTGATTAGTGATCACCATTTAGATATAATCAACGTAACAACTTTTAGTTTAGCATTAAGAAATCTTGGTGAACCCATCCTGCAGAAAGAAAACTGAGATTATTATATCATGCTTTGCTGTTTTTAAGCAACCCCGGTTTTGGTATATTTTTATAAATCAACGGATCATCACTACCAACGTCTTCGTGAAGCATTTCATATCAATTCGTCCTGCTAATTTGTTAAAGTTTTGCATTATATATAATTAAGGAATGAAAGACTCTGATGTAATAAACCGATAAACTTAACACCAAGTAAGCAGTACGTAAAAGCAGCAAACAAAAGACTGAGTCTTCATGGGAAGGGTCTTCGAACCTGTCTCAGCAACTAAACCTCACTCCTCACAGTTCACTGGTGCGTCCTCACCTTGCATTCTGTGTTTAGTTCTTGTCGCCCTACTTAAAAAAGAAATATATATATAGAACGGAAATAGTGCAGCGGAAAACGCCAAGTTAATTAATTGAGAATTCTCAGTCTGAGAAAGAAATTCTAAGAAAGCTGTCTTGACGGTTTAACTTACTTGCCATAGAAAAGCGAACTTCAAGAGGTGGTTTAATGCATACCAAATTTTCAAAGGCTTCTACTGTCTTTATCTAAGCGGCTGTCTGAGACTGCATTAGTCTGGTTATATCCATTGTAACAGATGCAACCTTGCTGGAAAAAATGTAGCTTCGAATGAGGCAAGCTGCTCTCTCTCCTACTGGATTGTCAATATTTTGAAAAGACTTACCAATAAGGGTTGTTGAAAGTGATGCCTTAGATATGGTTAGATATAGACGATGACCTCACCTCAAGCCCTCGAGTGACGTATATATACGTCTCCATAGTTAGAAGAGTTCACAAACATTTCTCCTTCGTCGTCTTTAGTTTTCTACTCTTTCTTCACCACGTCTGTGTTTCTGATCTCTGGCTTCAAAAATAACTTCAAAACGATTCAGTGCATTTCTCTGTATTTCGTTTGCATTGTGTTGATGAGCGTGTTATCATCAAGATGTGTAAACCTAAAGTTTTTGTTAGTTTCGGTTCACACTTCACCCCTGGAGCATGACGTTACTACGTTACTCCCAAGGGTTAGCTCAAAGGCCGAGTCATCACACCGATGTGTCTTACCGCCGTATTCAGAGGGATATTGATTACCTTGTCAGCGTATGTTTGTGTATGTGTGTGTGTGTGTGTCTGTGTGTGTTAGTGTGTGTGTGTGTGTGTGTGTGTGTGTGTGTGTGTGTGTGTGTGTGTGATTACCTCGTCTTAACCATGTGTGTATTACAGGTGCATCGTATGTTCATAGAGCAACTGCAGCGTCAGGAGAGAACCCGCGGGGGGACCTGGGGAGAATGGTCCTCCTGGACCGCCTGTTCCCGCTCCTGCGGTGGCGGCGTCTCCATCCAGTCTAGGGAGTGCCTCATGAACCCCAGGTAAGATGACCCCTTCCTGTGTGAGTCGACTTCTTACTTAGTAAGATGACCCCTTCCATATATAAGATGACCCCTTCCCTACTTGGGACAAACCCTTCCCTATGTGAAGCGGCCACTTACCCTTTCCCGGGTAAGATGCTCTTTCCCCAGGTGAGATAACATCTATCTCAGGTGAGATGACCACCTGACCCCTAGAAGAGATGACCGCCCCCACCGCCCCAGTGACGCTGCCTCATGTGTCCAGGACCCATAACCCGTTTCTCTGCCCCCTCCATCCCCGGGAGACTGCTCATAACTACCAGTTGAGATAACCCATCACCCGGCCTCACCGCCCCTATGACTGCCTCATGACCCGTAGGTGACTTGACCCATACCTCTTCCCCACCGTCCCTGGGAGACTGCTCATAACCTACCAGTTGAGATTCCCATCCCCAAATCCAGTTGCCCCTGTGAGACTGCTTCATGACCTCTAGATGACATAACCCCTACCCTACCCCTGCCACCCATGTATTCTACATCATGAACCTTAGATGAAATGACCTCACCGTCTCTGTATGGCATTGTGGCTTCCTAGGAACTACAGCGTGCACCCTAAACCAGATGACTCCTTTTCTCCCATCATAGCACTGTGGTACCTTGGAGGACATGCTTTCTGAAAACCAGGTAAGCTAGAGTGCACCAATTACGATTATCATATCCAATGTGACCGCTTCTTGTACCCCTAAGATCCGATACAGTGTACCAACCATGTGTTATGATGATACCCGTGTGGACTATCTTGTTACTCTGAGGCGAGTGCCCGCCTATATCCTGGAGGAATAGACGATCTTGGATCCACCAGGTGTCTACCTGGCACTGGCTCTAGTCATACTACGGCTCATTCTCAAAGTGTGTTACTTAGCACGCCATGTTATCAGTTCTTCTTGTGAGACTGACTCGTCAATCCCAGACTGGCTTGTCAATACCAGGTGGTAAAGCTTGTATGTTTAACATGATGAGACTCCAGAAGTGACTCCTAGTAAGATAGATAGATAGGTAGATAGATAAATGGATGGATAGATAGATGGAAAGTGGGACAGCGTCACAAGCCTCTGGTGACAACAGCGCGTTTTATCATACTTATCGTGTTAGTCAGGGAGACTCGTGAACCCAAATGAGACACCTGAGCTTTTGGTTCATTTTCAAAAGTTCTTACGAAGTCCTTCATGTGTCCCAGGTGAAATAACCTACCTTTTTTGTTACAATCACATCATGAGAGAATATATATGTAACCCACCGGTAAGAATAAGAATATGGCAAAGACTTTGAAGGCTAGATTCACGAATATATCAAATTCCCAGGTGTAGGACCAGAGCGACCGCTATAACTCACCCAGCTCCGAGAGCAGAGAACAGGCAGGTTATCATGACTTTGAAAAACTCTCGATGAAGGAAAGTTTTCTATGTGAGGCAGTGCCTAGGAAACCAGCCACTAATAATGATCCTGCCTGAAAAAAGGTGTTTGGCCAACTCTACATGAGACGGATGACCCTTGATTTCAGAAACCAATTGGACTATATCGTAGCTAGATGGGTAGAAGAAGAAATCAGAGCAAAGCCTGATATCTTTCAATACTGTTATAAAAGGATATTGAATACTACCCTGTGGAATTTACAGATTAAAGGCTCAGGGTTGATGTGCATGAGTGTTCACCAAACTGGTTCTCTATGTGAGTTGGATGACTAAGGATGTAGCCTACCAATCTTTCCTTGTATTCAAAATTTCCACTTGGATCTCCGTCACTGGGTCAAGTCCCATATTGATCTATCAGACAGGGACTATAACACCAGTAGAGTGCCCCAAGACATTCAGTTTAGTCCAATTTTCTTGTCTAAGATTAGCGGACCTTTCAAAAATATTGTGCCTCTGTATGTTACGTTTGTTTGATCTTAATATTACCAGTGTCTCCAAAGTTGTTGCAATTTTTCTGTTTTCCTTTATTCATTTGTAGCAAATTCGTGATTTAAAAAGATAATATTCCACTGAGAGAGCCTGGTAAATCTACTTTTTTTGGCGGGGGAGGAAGCTGGTATCCCCAGAGATATTCTAAATACGTCCTCCAAGGTTTGAAGGCCAAGAGATATCTCAGGTTTTCAGCCTTGAAGATTCATTTCAAAGACATTTAGACACATTTTCTACGAAAATTAAGTTTTATCAACAAGCACCTTATTCTTCTGTTACAAAGTTAAGAAACTGCTGAAGTTCACTTTGACTTTCATTTAAATTTATATTGTTAGATGTTCAAATTTGCAAATATCGTACCATATGATTCTGATTGTATCTTTAAGGTAACTTTAATGAAGAAAAAACTAAAATGACTATTTCATGGTGTTATATATTCATATTGTTCTCACATGGTAATCCAGTAAATCATAAATGGAATTTATCATGCGTTCAGTACTGAATATTAGTTGCAATATTTTCGCACTATCCTGATTGCATATTTACATGTTTTGCATATATATATATATATATATATATATATATATATATATATATATATATATATATATATATATATATATATTTTTTTTTTTTTTTTTTTTTTTGCTTTGTCGCTGTCTCCCGCGTTTGCGAGGTAGCGCAAGGAAACAGACGAAAGAAATAGCCCAACCCACCCCCATACACATGTATATACATACGTCCACACATGCAAATATATATACCTACACAGCTTTCCATGGTTTACCCCAGACGCTTCACATGCCCTGATTCAATCCACTGACAGCACGTCAACCCCGGTATACCACATCGATCCAATTCACTCTATTCCTTGCCCTCCTTTCACCCTCCTGCATGTTCAGGCCCCGATGACACAAAATCTTTTTCACTCCATCTTTCCACCTCCAATTTGGTCTCCCACTTCTCCTCGTTCCCTCCACCTCCGACACATATATCCTCTTGGTTAATCTTTCCTCACTCATTCTCTCCATGCGCCCAAACCATTTCAAAACACCCTCCTCTGCTCTCTCAACCACACTCTTTTTATTTCCACACATCTCTCTTACCCTTACGTTACTTACTCGATCAAACCACCTCACACCACACATTGTCCTCAAACATCTCATTTCCAGCACATCCATCCTCTTGCGCACAACTCTATCAATAGCCCACGCCTCGCAACCATACAATATTGTTGGAACCACTATTCCTTCAAACATACCCATATACATATATATATGGTTTTTGGTATGTTTGGTATGTATGGGTATGTTTTTGCTTTTGATGACTCGTTTAGCTATGATATATCATATGATGTCACATATCAAGTTCTTATTAGTAGCAACAATAATAATAACAATAATAATGATAATGAGAATAATAGTAATAATTATGATAATGATAAAAATAATAATAATGATGATTATGATAATGATAACAATAATAATAATAGTAATAATAATAATCATAATAATAATGATAATGATAACAATAATGATAATGATAATGATAATAACAATAATAATAATAACAATAATAATAATAATGATAATAATAATAATACTAATAATGATAATAATAATAATAATAATAATAATAATGATAAGAATAATAATGATACTAATGACAATAATAATTATTATTTTATTATTATTATTATCATCATTATTATTATTATCATTATTATTATTATTATTATTATTATTATTATTATTATTATTATTATTATTATTAATATTATTATTATTATTATTATTATTATAATAATTATTATTATTATTATAATTATTTTTTTTTTTTTTTTTTTTTTGCTTTGTCGCTGTCTCCCGCGTTTGCGAGGTAGCGCAAGGAAACAGACGAAAGAAATGGCCCAACCCACCCCCATACACATGTATATACATACGTCCACACATGCAAATATACATACCTACACAGCTTTCCATGGTTTACCCCAGACGCTTCACATGCCTTGATTCAATCCACTGACAGCACGTCAACCCCGGTATACCACATCGCTCCAATTCACTCTGTTCTTTGCCCTCCTTTCACCCTCCTGCATGTTCAGGCCCCGATCACACAAAATCTTTTTCACTCCATCTTTCCACCTCCAATTTGGTCTCCCTCTTCTCGTTCCCTCCACCTCCGACACATATATCCTCTTGGTCAATCTTTCCTCACTCATTCTCTCCATGTGCCCAAACCATTTCAAAACACACTCTTCTGCTCTCTCAACCACGCTCTTTTTATTTCCACACATCTCTCTTACCCTTACGTTACTTACTCGATCAAACCTCCTCACACCACACATTGTCCTCAAACATCTCATTTCCAGCACATCCATCCTCCTGCGCACAACTCTATCCATAGCCCACGCCTCGCAACCATACAACATTGTTGGAACCACTATTCCTTCAAACATACCCATTTTTGCTTTCCGAGATAATGTTCTCGACTTCCACACATTCTTCAAGGCTCCCAGAATTTTCGCCCCCTCCCCCACCCTATGATCCACTTCCGCTTCCATGGTTCCATCCGCTGCCAGATCCACTCCCAGATATCTAAAACTTATCTCATTTTTTCACTTTCAATACTCATTTTATATCTTACCTATATTCTAATATTCATTTACTCAATCTTCCAATTTAAAACTTAGTATGCTTCAAATTGTATGATTGGATAATGTTACCTTTGAATTTATTTCACATTTATACTTTAATTTTGTATTACAATTTAATAGTCAGATCTGAATAGCATTTATATAATTATAGAATAGCTACTTAGGTATTAGATTAGGTCGTGGAGCAGGTTAGCAAGCAGTGATAGTTTATCAAGTGCTACATGTGTACTTTCAGGAAAGACAAGTTTGTTTCCCAGCTTCCATTAGGTTATGCTGCAGGGGTTTATGTCTCATTCACTCTTTTTTCTTTCACCTTGATGTTAGGGATAACAAATTTGAAACACGGGAAGTATGAGTCTCGTTCCCTGACTGACAACCTTGGTCAAGTGATGATGTTATTCCTATGATACACTCGCTCGTGGCTGTTCATGTGAAACTGCAACTGGTACTATTCTCGTAAAACTTTGTACAACTGAAACTTAAGACAATGTGCACTCACAGCCAGTAATATTTGTACATACCTTCACAATCATTGGAGGTAAGTTCTCGATATACAAACTGAGGTAAAGTTTTTAGCTATCTGGGATCGATCATGCACGATGGACAAGATAGCTAATATCATTATATTCCATTATAAATTTATTACTAATAGTATATATTCTATATACATATTTAACTTTTCATATAATATACAACTATAATATTTCATTCTAATATCACTATCATATATTCATCATATTCTTTTTGTCTTCGCTTCTCCCGTTTCAAGTAGGGCAGACAACGCGAAAGAAATGGCCCATTCCCCCCACATACACATGTATATACATACTCGCCTACACTGCCAAATATCTACCTCCACAGCTTATCCATTTTACCCCAGACGCTTCACATGCCCATTTCAATCCACTGACATCACTCAACCCCGGTTATACCACATCGCTCAATTCACTCTATTCCTTGCCTCACTCTTTCCCCTTCCTGTCATGTTAGATGCATTCCGATCACACAAAATACTATTTTTCACTCCATACATCCACCCCAATTCTGTCATCCCTTGCCCTTTGGCTTTCATCTTCCCAATGCTTACACTCTTCTCTGTTACCAATCATTTTCCTAGCCCTTCAACTTTCACACCACCTCGACCAAAACACCCTTTCTGCCATGTATCATCAAACACATTTCAACAAACCTTCAATTCATCCATCTCTCTACACACCTACTTATTATATATATTATTATTATTATTATATTATTATTATTATTATATTATTTTTATTTATTATATATTATTTATTATTATTATTATTATTATCATCATTATTATTATTATTATTATTATTATTATTATTATTATTATTATCATTATTACTATAATTATTATTATCATTATCATTAATAGTAGTAGTAGTAGTAGTAGCAGCAGAACAATGTTTTATCATCCTTGACATGATCACAGTCTGCGATGGGTATTTATCGTACTTTGGTTGAGGTTACAGACGCTTTCAGTCAGCAGATGACTTGCGAGAGTGTTAATGTACAAGTGAGAAAACATTTGCTTTATGTTAGTACCGTGTTAGGTGTGCACCTTGTGAGATAACTCACGTTTCTTGTTATTGTTACACCCTGGATGAGTGGCTCTCCTACTCTCTGGGGGAGGACAGCTCACGCTATGTAATCGTATTGTACTTTGATGTAGTGAGCGCCTGGTGGAAACCCTGATGACTTACCTCGGCCCTGTCTTCTTTTATGATGTTATCGTACCCAAGGTAGTACTTGATTAATCTCAGATGAGCTACCATACGCTTCAAGGTATTAACGGACTGTTGCCGCGACCTTCCGACTGGGCCATCAGAAGAGCTGAATGAGCTCCGAGTCATGAGAGAGTGCTTGGTGCTCCTTAGGGGATTATCTTCACGCTTTATTGTATGATCAATCGCACAGAATGTACTGTGAAGTCCCTACCATTTAATAAGCAGATACGTAAAGGTTTATAAATGACTTTTCAGATTCTAATCTTGATTTTTGTGTGTGTGAGACAATGTAGACGGTAGAAGGTCTTTTACAGTATGCAGACTCGCATGTCTTTTGATTAAACTATGCTCCTGGGTTAAGATACGAAAAATAGCCACATTTTCTCAGTGTTTCTTGCAGAGACGAAAAGGCTCTTAATTCCTAATAACCTGTACCTGCAAGAATTATATGAACCCAAGATGAATAATCCGCGATGTTTTAAGCACGTTTTCCTTGCTGAGTGAGCCACTCGGTATGATCTATACGAGTGATGAGCACTGGCGGAGAGTTTGGCGATCCTGAGTGAGCTATCAGATCTTGTACACAATGATCAGGCCCGAGTCGGCGCCCCTGTGTCGCGACGGTACGAGTTGGGTATCTTTGACTTATACGGTGTTTATATATATAAATATATATATATATATATATATGAATATATATATATATATATATATATATATATATATATATATATATATATATATATATATATATATATATATATATATATATATATATATATAAATCATGAAAACCTCAGAGGAGGAGGAGGTGGGGGCAGACAGCAATACGCAGGGCGCCATCCCGGGTTCCCAACATTAACCCACAACTCGGTACTCTTCCTTCCTCGACAAGCATTTTAACCACTGGAGGCACGGCACAGATGTGTGATGAGATGGCTTAAGAGTTGTTAATGGCAGCCAATGATGACTAAACTACCGTTCTGCAGAAGTTTTTTGAATGTATAAATTCATAATTTCACCAGTGCTGAGGATTATTATCTGAGTAGTTATAGTCAGTTGTTTGATGGACTTATTATAGAATATTACCTGCTGTGTGAAGTTATAGTCAATTGTTTGACTGACTTTTTAAAGAATATCTGCTGTGTGAAGTTACAGTCAATTGTTTGACTGACTTATTAAAGAATATTATCTGCTGTCTGAAGATGTAGGGTTATTAGTGGCATCGTACATTAAAAATTGCCAGATATTAGTGTACACATCTCATTCATATTTCTAATTAGAGCATTAGAGACCATTATTGTGTTGTTGCTTAAATTCAATGCTTGATCATGATGTACACAAGTATTAAAATAGACATTTCATGTATGTAAAAATGGGGTTGATACAGTTGTAGAAAAAGCTTTGAGACATAATAATTGATAGCCATATAGTCCAAGGCTATGGCACTTCATGTAGCAGGGAAACATGGTCTCCTTTGGTGTGGGAAGTTCCTTGATAAGATTGTACCACAGTGATACAGCCTTGCCAAGGTGTCTTTTCATTTGCAGTTAAACTTTTTGCAGGCACAAGCCCATGTCTTGCAACCATATCACATTGTTGGAACCACTATTCCTTCAAATGTACCGAATTTTGCTCTCTGAGATAATGTTCTCGCCTTCCTCACTTCCGCTTCCATGGTTCCATCTGCTGCTGTGTCCACTCCCAGATATCTAAAACACTTCACTTCCTCTGCTTTTTCTCCATTCAAACTTACATCCGAGTTAACTTGTCCCTCAACCCTACTGAACCTAATAACCTTGCTCTTATTCATATTCATTCACAACTTTCGTCTTTCACACGCTTTACCAAACTCAGTCACCAACTTATGCAGTTTCTCACCCAAATCAGCCACCAGCACTGTATCATCAGCGAACAACTGACTCACTTTCCAAGCTCTCTCTCATCAAGAACTGACTGCATACTTGCCCCTCTCTCCAAAACTCTTGCATTCATCTCCCGAACAATCTCACTGGGAACCAATCACTTTCCTCTCTTCCTACTGGTACACATGCCTTACATCCCTGGTAAAAACTTGTCACTGCTTCTAGCAACTTGCTTCCAACACCATATACTCTTAAAACCTTCCACAAAGCAGCCTTCTCCAGATCCATAAAAGCTATATACATATCCATGTTTTTCTAAGTATTCTCACATACAATCTTCAAGGCAAAGACCTGATCCATACATCCTCTACCACTTCTGAAACCACACTGCTCTTCCCAAATCTGATGCTCTGTACATGCCTTTACCTTCTCAAACAATTTCCCAGGAATACTCAAAAAACTTATGTCTCTGTAATTTGAACACTCACCCTTATCTCCTTTGCCTTTGTACTTTGGCACTATGCATGCATTCCGCCAATCCTCAGGCGCTTCACCATGATCCATACATACATTGAATATCCTTACCAATCAATCAACAACACTACAGTGTAACGCAAACCTCCAGCAGCCGGGATCGAATCCGGGACCCCTTTTAGTAGTGACAATAGCCTAGCCATAATGCTCTATCCTGCAATGCAGGGGTCCCGGGTTCGATCCTGGCTGTTGGAGGTTTATAGGTTATATGGTAGGGCGTGCTCACATACACTATTAACGTGTTTTACAGTTAGGTTCTCTAACGTGCTATCGGCTGGTTGCATGAACTTATGAGAAATGACCAGTAGAGACCCTGTTGCTTCAATGTGAGACGAAAGGTATTCGATTACATAATATATATATATATATATATATATATATATATATATATATATATATATATATATATATATATATATATATATATATATATATATATATATATATATATATCATCCCTGGGGATAGGGGAGAAAGAATACTTCGCACGTATTCCCTGCGTGTCGTAGAAGGCGACTAAAAGGGGAGGGAGCGGGTGGCTGGAAATCCTCCCCTCTCGTTTTTCTTTTTAATTTTCCAAAAGAAGGAACAGACAAGGGGGCCAGGTGAGGATATTCCCTCAGAGGCCCAGTCCTCTGTTCTTAACGCTACCTCGCTAACGCGGGATATATATATATATATATATATATATATATATATATATATATATATATATATATATATATATATATATATATATATATATATATATATATATATGTATATTAGAAAGGGTAGTGAGTGGTGGGATGAAGAAGTAAGAGTATTAGTGAAAGAGAAGAGAGAGGCATTTGGACGATTTTTGCAGGGAAAAAATGCAATTGAGTGGGAGATGTATAAAAGAAAGAGACAGGAGGTCAAGAGAAAGGTGCAAGAGGTGAAAAAGAGGGCAAATGAGAGTTGGGGTGAGAGATTATCATTAAATTTTAGGGAGAATAAAAAGATGTTCTGGAAGGAGGTAAATAAAGTGCGTAAGACAAGGGAGCAAATGGGAACTTCAGTGAAGGGCGAAAATGGGGAGGTGATAACAATTAGTGGGGATGTGAGAAGGAGATGGAGTGAGTATTTTGAAGGTTTGCTGAATGTGTTTGATGATAGAGTGGCAGATATAGGGTGTTTTGGTTGAAGTGGCGTGCAAAGTGAGAGGGCTAGGGAAAATGATTTGGTAAACAGAGAAGAGGTAGTAAAAGCTTTGCGGAAGATGAAAGCCGGCAAGGCAGCAGGTTTGGATGGTATTGCAGTGGAATTTATTAAAAAAGGGGGTGACTGTATTATTGACTGGTTGGTAAGGTTATTTAATGTGTGTATGACTCATGGTGAGGTGCCTGAGGATTGGCGGAATGCGTGCATAGTGCCATTGTACAAAGGCAAAGGGGATAAGAGTGAGTGCTCAAATTACAGAGGTATAAGTTTGTTGAGTATTCCTGGTAAATTATATGGGAGGGTATTGATTGAGAGGGTGAAGGCATGTACAGAGCATCAAATTGGGGAAGAGCAGTGTGGTTTCAGAAGTGGTAGAGGATGTGTGGATCAGGTGTTTGCTTTGAAGAATGTATGTGAGAAATACTTAGAAAAGCAAATGGATTTGCATGTAGAATTTATGGATCTGGAGAAGGCTTATGATAGAGTTGATAGAGATGCTCTGTGGAAGGTATTAAGAATATATGGTGTGGGAGGCAAGTTGTTAGAAGTAGTGAAAAGTTTTTATCGAGGATGTAAGGCATGTGTACGTGTAGGAAGAGAGGAAAGTGATTGGTTCTCAGTGAATGTAGGTTTGCGGCAGGGGTGTGTGATGTCTCCATGGTTGTTTAATTTGTTTATGGATGGGGTTGTTAGAGAGGTGAATGCAAGAGTTTTGGAAAGAGGGGCAAGTATGAAGTCTGTTGGGGATGAGAGAGCTTGGGAAGTGAGTCAGTTGTTGTTCGCCGATGATACAGCGCTGGTGGCTGATTCATGTGAGAAACTGCAGAAGCTGGTGACTGAGTTTGGTAAAGTGTGTGAAAGAAGAAAGTTAAGAGTAAATGTGAATAAGAGCAAGGTTATTAGGTACAGTAGGGTTGAGGGTCAAGTCAATTGGGAGGTGAGTTTGAATGGAGAAAAACTGGAGGAAGTAAAGTGTTTTAGATATCTGGGAGTGGATCTGGCAGCGGATGGAACCATGGAAGCGGAAGTGGATCATAGGGTGGGGGAGGGGGCGAAAATTCTGGGAGCCTTGAAGAATGTGTGGAAGTCGAGAACATTATCTCGGAAAGCAAAAATGGGTATGTTTGAAGGAATAGTGGTTCCAACAATGTTGTATGGTTGCGAGGCGTGGGCTATGGATAGAGTGGTGCGCAGGAGGATGGATGTGCTGGAAATGAGATGTTTGAGGACAATGTGTGGTGTGAGGTGGTTTGATCGAGTAAGTAACGTAAGGGTAAGAGAGATGTGTGGAAATAAAAAGAGCGTGGTTGAGAGAGCGGAAGAGGGTGTTTTGAAATGGTTTGGGCACATGGAGAGAATGAGTGAGGAAAGATTGACCAAGAGGATATATGTGTCGGAGGTGGAGGGAACGAGGAGAAGAGGGAGACCAAATTGGAGGTGGAAAGATGGAGTGAAAAAGATTTTGTGTGATCGGGGCCTGAACATGCAGGAGGGTGAAAGGAGGGCAAGGAATAGAGTGAATTGGAGCGATGTGGTATACCGGGGTTGACGTGCTGTCAGTGGATTGAATCAGGGCATATGAAGCGTCTGGGGTAAACCATGGAAAGCTGTGTAGGTATGTATATTTGCGTGTGTGGACGTGTATGTATATACATGTGTATGGGGGTGGGTTGGGCCATTTCTTTCGTCTGTTTCCTTGCGCTACCTCGCAAACGCGAGAGACAGCGTCAAAGCAAAAAAAAAAAGAAAAAAAAAAATATATATATATATATATATTTTCTTTTTCTTTTTTCAAACTATTCGCCATTTCCCGCATCAGCGAGGTAGCGTTAAGAACAGAGGACTGAGCCTCCGAGGGACTACCCTCACCCGGCCCAATTCTCTGTTCCTTCCTTTGGAAAATTAAAAAAAAAACGAGAGGGGAGGATTTCCAGCCCCCCGCTCCCTCCCCTTTTAGTCGCCTTCTACGACACGCAGGGAATACGTGGGAAGTATTCTTCATCCCCTATCCCCAGGGATAATATACATATATATATATATATATATATATATATATATATATATATATATATATATATATATATATATATATATATATATATATATCTGTTTCCCATTTTAGAAAGTTAAAAAAAAAGTGGAAGTGGATCATAGGGTGGGGGAGGGGGCGAAAATCCTTGAAGCCTTGAAGAATGTGTGGAAGTCGAGAACATTATCTCGGAAAGCAAAAATGGGTATGTTTGAAGGAATAGTGATTCCATCAATTTTGTATGGTTGCGAGGCGTGGGCTATCGATAGAGTTGTGCGCAGGAGGGTGGATGTGCTGGAAATGAGATGTTTGAGGACAATGTGTGGTGTGAGGTGGTTTGATCGAGTAAGTAACGTAAGGGTAAGAGAGATGTGTGGAAATAAATAGAGCGTGGTTGAGAGAGCAGAAGAGGGTGTTTTGAAATGGTTTGGGCACATGGAGAGAATGAGTAAGGAAAGATTGACCAAGAGGATATATGTGTCGGAGGTGGAGGGAACGAGGATAAGTGGGAGACCAAATTGGAGGTGGAAAGATGGAGTGAAAAAGATTTTGTGTGATCGGGGCCTGAACATGCAGGAGGGTGAAAGGAGGGCAAGGGATAGAGTGAATTGGATCGATGTGGTATACCGGGGTTGACGTGCTGTCAGTGGATTGAATCAGGGCATGTGAAGCGTCTGGGGTAAACCATGGAAAGCTGTGTAGGTATGTATATTTGCGTGTGTAGACGTATGTATGTACATGTGTATGGGGGTGGGTTGGGCCATTTCTTTCGTCTGTTTCCTTGCGCTACCTCGCAAACGCGGGAGACAGCGACAAAGCAAAAAAAAAAAAAGAAAAAAAAAAAAATATATATATATATATATATATATATATATATATATATATATATATATATATATATATATATATATATATATATATATATATATTTACTTATTTATTTTGCTTTGTCGCTGTCTCCCACGTTAGCGAGGTAGCGCAAGGAAGCAGACGAGAGGATGGCTCAACCCATCCACATACACATGTATATACATACACGTCCACACACGGAAATATACATACCTATACATCTCAACGTATATATATATATATATATATATATATATATATATATATATATATATATATATATATATATATATATATATATATATATATATATATATATATATATATATATATATATTCACACACACACACACACACACACACAGACATATCCATATATACACATGTAAACAATTCATACACTCTGCCTTCATTCATTCCCATCGCCACCTCGCCACGCATGAAATAACAACTCCCTCACACTTCATGTGCGCGAGGGTAGCGCTAGGAAAACAACAAAAGCCCCATTCATTCACATTCAGTCTCTAGCTGTCATGTAATAAAGCACTGAAACCACAGCTCCCTCTCCACATTCAGGCTACACAGAACTTTCCATGGTTTACCCCAGACGCTTCACATGTCCTGGTTCAATCCATTGACAGCACTTCGACCCCGGTATACCACATCGTTCCAATTCACTCTATTCCTTGCACGCCTTTCACCCTCCTGCATGTTCAGGCCCCGATCAATCAAAATCTTTTTCACTCCATCTTTCCACCTCCAATTTGGTCTCTCACTTCTCCTCGTTCCATCCACCTCTGTCACATATATCCTCTTGATCAATCTTTCCTCACTCATTCTCTCCATGTGACCAAACCATTTCAAAACACCTTCTGTTCTCTCAACCACACTCTTTTTATTGCCACACATCTCTCTTTCCCTTACATTACTTACTCGATCAAACCAACTCACACTACATATTGTCCTTAAACATCTCATTTCCAGCACATCCACTCTCCTCCGCACAACTCTATCCATAGCCCACGCCTCGCAAACATACAACATTGTTGGAGCCATTATTCCTTCAAACATACCCATTTTTGCTTTCCGAGGTAATGTTCTCGACTTCCACACATTTTTCAAGGCTCCCAGGATTTTCGCCCCCTCCCCCATCCTATGATTCAATTCCGCTTCCATGGTTCCATCCGCTGCCAAATCCACTCCAAGATATCTAAAACACTTCACTTCCTGCAGTTTTTCTCCATTCAAACTTACCTTCCTATTGACTTGCCCCTGAACCCTAATGTACCTAAAAACCTTGCTCTTATTCACATTTACTCTCAACTTTCTCCTTTCACACACTTTACCAAACTCAGTCACCAGCTTCTGCAGTTTCTCACATGAATCAGCCACCAGCGCTGTATCATCAGCGAACAACAACTGACTCACTTCCCAAGCTCTCTCGTCCACAACAGACTGCATACTTGCCTTTCTTTCCAAAACCTTTGCATTCACCTTCCTAACATCCCCATCCATAAACAAATTAAACAACCATGGAGACATCACACACCCCTGCCGCAAAAACTACATTCACTGAGAACCAATCACTTTCCTCTCTTCCTACACGTACACACGCCTTACATCCTCGATAAAAACTTTTCACTGCTTCTAACAACCTGCCTTCCACACTATTTGTTCTTAATACCTTCCACAGAGCATCTCTATCAACTCTATCATATGCCTTCTCCAGATCCATAAATGCTACATACACATCCATTTGCTTTTCTAAGTATTTCTCACATACATTTTTCAAAGCAAACATCTGATCCACACATCCTCTACCACTCCTGCAACCACACTGCTCTTCCCCAATCTGATGCTCTGTACATGCCTTCACCCTCTCAATCAATACCCTCCCATATAATTTACCAGGAATACTCAACAAACTTATACCTCTGTAATTTGAGCACTCACCTTTGTCCCCTTTTCCTTTGTACAATGGCACTATGCAAGCATTCCGCCAATCCTCAGGCACCTCACCATGAATCATACATACACTGAATAACCTTACCAACCAGTCAACAATACAGTCATCCCCTTTTTTGATAAATTCCACTGCAATGCCATCCAAACCCGCTGCCTTGCCGGCTTTCATCTTCCGCAAAGCATTTTACTACCTCTTCTCTGTTTACCAAATCATTTTCCCTAACTCTCTCACTTTGCACACCAACTCGACCAAAACACCCTATATCTGCCACTCTATCATAAAACACATTCAAGAAACCTCCAAATACTCACTCCATCTCCTTCTTATATTACCACTACTTGTTATCAACTCCCCATTTGCGCCCTTCACTGAAGTTCCCATTTGTTCCCTTGTCTTACGCACTTTATTTACCTCCTTACAAAACATCTTTTTATTTTCCCTAAAATTTACTGATATTCTCTCGCCCCAACTCTCATTTGCCCTCTCTTTCACCTCTTGCAGCTTTCTCTTGACCTCCTACCTCTTTCATTTATACATCTCCCACTCATTTGCATTATTTCCCTGCAAAAATCGTCCAAATGCCTCTCTCTTCTCTTTCACTAATAATCTTACTTCTTCATCTCACCACTCACTACCCTTTCTAATCTGCCCACCTCCCACGCTCCTCATGCCACAAGCATGTTTTGCGTAAGCCATCGCTGCTTCACTAAATACATCCCATTCCTCCCCTACTCCCCTTACCTCCTTTGTCCTCACCTTTTTCCATTCTGTACTCAGTCTCTCCTGGTACTTCCTCACACAAGTCTCCTTCCCAAGCTCACTTACTTTCACCATCCTCTTCACCCCAACATTCACTCTTCTTTTCTGAAAACCCATACAAATCTTCACCTTCTCCTCCACAAGATAATGATCAGACATCCCTCCAGTTGCACTTCTCAGCACATTAACATCCAAAAGTCTCTCTTTCGCGCGCCTGTCAATTAACACGTAATCCAATAACGCTCTCTGACCATCTCTCCTACTTACAAACGTATACTTATGTATATCTCGCTTTTTAAACCAGGTATTTCCAATCACAAGTCCTTTTTCAGCACATAAATCTACAAACTCTTCACCATTTCCATTTACAACACTGAACACCCCATATATACCAATTATTCCCTCAACTGCCACATTACTCACCTTTGCATTCAAATCACCCATCACTGTAACCTGGTCTTGTGCATCAAAACCACTAACACACTCATTTAGCTGCTCCCAAAACACTTGCCTCTCATGATCTTTCTTCTCATGCCCAGTTGCATATGCACCAATAATCACCCATCTCTCTATCAACTTTAAGTTTTACCCATATTAATCTGGAATTTACTTTCTTACATTCGACCACATACTCACCCAACTCCTGTTTTACGAGTAGTGCTACTCCTTCCCTTGCTCTTGTCCTCTCACTAACCCCTGACTTTACTTTCAAGACGTTCCCAAACCACTCTTCCACTTTACCCTTGAGCTTCTTTCACTCAGAGCCAAAACATCCAGGTTCCTTTCCTCAAATATACTACCTATCTCTCCTTTTTTCACATCTTGGTTACATCCACACTCATTTAGACACCCCAATCTGAGCCTTCGAGGAGGATGAGCACTCTCCGCGTGACTTCTTCTGTTTCCTATTTTAGAAAGTTAAAATACAAGGAGGGGAGGATTTTTGGCCCCCCGCTTTCATATATGTATGTATATATATATATATATATATATATATATATATATATATATATATATATATATATATATATATATATATATATATATCATGAGAGGCAAGTGTTTTGGGAGCAGCTGAATGAGTGTGTTAGTGGTTTTGATGCACGAGACCGGGTTATAGTGTTGGGTGATTTGAATGCAAAGGTGAGTACTGTGGCAGTTGAGGGAATAATTGGTATACATGGGGTGTTCAGTGTTGTAAATGGAAATGGTGAAGAGCTTGTAGATTTATGTGCTGAAAAAGGACTGATGATTGTGAATACCTGGTTTAAAAAGCGAGATATACATAAGTATACTTATGTAAGTAGGAGAGATGGCCAGAGAGCGTTGTTGGATTACGTGTTAATTGACAGGCGCGCGAAAGAGAGACTTTTGGATGTTAATGTGATGAAAGGTGCAACTAGAGGCTAGATGAAGATTTGTATGGGTTTCCAGAAAAGAAGAGTGAATGTTGGGGTGAAGAGGGTGGTAAGAGTAAGTGAGCTTGGGAAGGAGACTTGTGTGAGGAAGTACCAGGAGAGACTGAGTACAGAATGGAAAAAGGTGAGAACAATGGAAGTAAGGGGAGTGGGGGAGGAATGGGATGTATTTAGGGAATCAGTGATGGATTGCGCAAAAGATGCTTGTGGCATGAGAAGAGTGGGAGGTGGGTTGATTAGAAAGGGTAGTGAGTGGTGGGATGAAGAAGTAAGAGTATTAGGGAAAGAGAAGAGAGAGGCATTTAGCCGATTTTTGCAGGGAAAAAATGCAATTGAGTGGGAGACTTATAAAAGAAAGAGACAGGAGGTCAAGAGAAAGGTGCAAGAGGTGAGAAAAAGGGCAAATGAGAGTTGGGGTGAGAGAGTATCATTAAATTTTAGGGAGAATAAAAAGATGTTCTGGAAGGAGGTAAATAAAGTGCGTAAGACAAGGGAGCAAATGGGAACTTCAGTGAAGGGCGCAAATGGGGAGGTGATAACAAGTAGTGGTGATGTTAGAAGGAGATGGAGTGAGTATTTTGAAGGTTTGTTGAATGTGTTTGATGATAGAGTGGCAGATATAGGGTGCTTTGGTCGAGGTGGTGTGCAAAGTGCGAGGGTTAGGGAAAATGATTTGGTAAACAGAGAAGAGGTAGTAAAAGCTTTGCGGAAGAGTAAAGCCGGCAAGGCAGCAGGTTTGGATGGTATTGCAGTGGAATTTATTAAAAAAGTGGGTGACTGTATTGTTGACTGGTTGGTAAGGTTATTTAATGTATGTATGACTCATGGTGAGGTGCCTGAGGATTGGCGGAATGCGTGCATAGTGCCATTGTACAAAGGCAAAGGGGATAAGAGTGAGTGCTCAAATTACAGAGGTATAAGTTTGTTGAGTATTCCTGGCAAATTGTATGGGAGGGTATTGATTGAGAGGGTGAAGGCATGTACAGAGCATCAGATTGTGGAAGAGCAGTGTGGTTTCAGAAGTGGTAGAGGATGTGTGGATCAGGTGTTTGCTTTGAAGAATGTATGTGAGAAATACTTAGAAAAGCAAATGGATTTGTATGTAGCATTTATGGATCTGGAGAAGGCATATGATAGAGTTGATAGAGATGCTCTGTGGAAGGTATTAAGAATATATGGTGTGGGAGGAAAGTTGTTAGAAGCAGTGAAAAGTTTTTATCGAGGATGTAAGGCATGTGTACGTGTAGGAAGAGAGGAAAGTGATTGGTTCTCAGTGAATGTAGGTTTGCGGCAGGGGTGTGTGATGTCTCCATGGTTGTTTAACTTGTTTATGGATGGGGTTGTTAGGGAGGTGAATGCAAGAGTTTTGGAAAGAGGGGCAAGGATGAAGTCTGTTGGGGATGAGAGAGCTTGGGAAGTGAGTCAGTTGTTGTTCGCTGATGATACAGCGCCGGTGGCTGATTCATATGAGAAACTGCAGAAGCTGGTGACTGAGTTTGGTAAAGTGTGTGAAAGAAGAAAGTTAAGAGTAAATGTGAATAAGAGCAAGGTTATTAGGTACAGTAGGGTTGAGGGTCAAGTCAATTGGGAGGTGAGTTTGAATGGAGAAAAACTGGAGGAAGTGAAGTGTTTTAGATATCTGGCAGTGGATCTGGCAGCGGATGGAAACATGGAAGCGGAAGTGGATCATAGGGTGGGGGAGGGGGCGAAAATTCTGGGAGCCTTGAAGAATGTGTGGAAGTCGAGAACATTATCTCGGAAAGCAAAAATGGGTATTTTTGAAGGAATAGTGGTTCCAACAATGTTGTATGGTTGCGAGGCGTGGACTATGGATAGAGTTGTGCGCAGGAGGATGGATGTGCTGGAAATGAGATGTTTGAGGACAATGTGTGGTGTGAGGTGGTTTGATCGAGTAAGTAACGTAAGGGTAAGAGAGATGTGTGGAAATAAAAAGAGCGTGGTTGAGAGAGCAGAAGAGGGTGTTTTGAAATGGTTTGGTCACATGGAGAGAATGAGTGAGGAAAGATTGACCAAGAGGATATATGTGTCGGAGGTGAAGGGAACGAGGAGAAGAGGAATACCAAATTGGAGGTGGAAAGATGGAGTGAAAAAGATTTTGTGTGATCGGGGCCTGAACATGCAGGAGGGTGAAAGGAGGGCAAGGAATAGAGTGAATTGGAGCGATGTGGTATACCGGGGTTGACGTGCTGTCAGTGGATTGAATCAAGGCATGTGAAGCGTCTGGGGTAAACCATGGAAAGCTGTGTAGGTATGTATATTTGCGTGTGTGGACGTATGTATATACATGTGTATCGGGGTGGGTTGGGCCATTTCTTTCGTCTGTTTCCTTGCGCTACCTCGCAAACGCGGGAGACAGCGGCAAAAAAAAAAAAAAAAAAAAAATATATATATATATATATATATATATATATATATATATATATATATATATATATATATATATATGGTTCTTTTAGAAATAAGGAATCACCTTTTTCATTATGTGTCCAGTAATCGTATTGTAGATCCATTTTCAGTGACGTCTGTCTTTCGAGGTTCTTGCTTGTTGTGGGTCAGGCAGCGGCAGGCCGCCTTAACTTGATATCTTTGTCACCTTAGCTGGAAAGCAATGTTGAGTGTCTTATGAGTACACCTGCTCTCAAAAGAAAATTAGAAGTAATATCTTTCAAGATGGCTAGGGAAGTTTCAGAACTATTTAGCGAGATAACTTTCGAAGTTTCAGAATCTCTTTGTGTGATGGCTGACGAAGGTTCAGAGCCATTTCAAGTGATAGTTGACGAAGCTTCAGAACTTATTTATATGATGGTTGACGAAGCTTCAGATCCTTTTCATAAGATGCCTGGCAAAGCTTTAGAACTGTTCTACATGATTATTGACAAAGATTTAGAACTGTTCTACATGATTATTGACAAAGATTTAGAACTGTTCTACATGATTTTTGACAAAGATTTAGAACTGTTCTACATGATTGTTGACAAAGATTTAGATATGTGTTCTACATAATTGTTGACAAAGATTTAGAACTGTTCTACATGATTGTTGACAAAGATTTAGAACTCTTGTACATGATTGTTGACAAAGATTTAGAAATGAGTTCTATATGATTGTTGACAGAGATTTAGAACTGTTCTACATGATTGTTGACAAAGATTTAGAACTGTTCTACATAATTGTTGGAGGTTTAGAACTGTTCTACATGATTGTTGACGAAGATTTAGAACTGTTCTACATAATTGTTGAAGGTTTAGAACTGTTCTACATGATTGTTGACGAAGATTTAGAACTGTTCTACATGATTGTTGACGAAGATTTAGAACTGTTCTACATGATTGTTGACAAAGATTTAGAACTGTTCTACATAATTGTTGGAGGTTTAGAACTGTTCTACATGATTGTTGACGAAGATTTAGAACTGCTCTACATAAATGTTGAAGGTTTAGAACTGTTCTACATGATTGTTGACAAAGATTTAGAACTGCTCTACATAATTGTTGAAGGTTTAGAACTGTTCTACATGATTGTTGACAAAGATTTAGAACTGTTCTGCATGATTGTTGAAGGTTTAGTATTGTTCTACATAATTGTTGACGAAGGTTTAGAACTGTTCTACATGATTGAAGACGAAGCTTGAGAGTTATTTCACAAGATGGTTGACGAAGTTTCAGAGCTGTTTAACATCACGTCTACAGAAGGTTCTGAACCTTTTGTACATGATGGTTATCGAGGTTTGAAAGCCCTCAGGACGATGGCTGAAGAAGATTTAAAAACTTTCTTTATAACTAACAAGCTTTTAAACTCTCAGGATCGAGGTTTGCTGATCCAGTAGAAGAGCAGAATTCTTCGTTTCAAACAACACATTTTGATGAAGTATACTCAGTAAAAGTACGCCTTTGTGACTAACATTACCCTTGCCCAAGACACCCTAAGTAAGTGTCTATCATGTTAAACTACCATTTGTTAACTACCGACACGCCCTGCATGACAGTCTAACATGCTAAATTGCACAGTCCTCATCCACAACACTCTTTGTTAAATTCTAAAATGTTAACTAACCTTATCCTCATCCATCACTCTCTAAGGGTTAAAGAGGTGCGATGTTTAGGTGATCAAGCATGACGAGACCCGGTACCTCGACCATGGTGACGAGACCCGGTACCTCGACCATGGTGACGAGACCCGGTACCTCGACCATGGTCTCCCTCTCCTCCCCTCCCCCGGACCAGCTGGTGTGGGTTCACCTATACCTGCACAGAGAGAGAGAGAGAGAGAGAGAGAGAGAGAGAGAGAGAGAGAGAGAGAGAGAGAGAGAGAGAGAGAGAGAGAGAGTACATACAAGTACCTAAAAGATTTTTGCCAAAAAAGCAAGGCTAGCGTTTAGCGCTCACCGCCTACCACCGGAAAATGTAGTTACGAAGAACGAGTGATTTGAGTTACGTTCTGTCTAGTGTTATGTATGAGAGGGAGAGAATATGACGTTTTACAGCCACTGTGCCACAGTAGAGAGAGAGAGAGAGAGAGAGAGAGAGAGAGAGAGAGAGAGAGAGAGAGAGAGAGAGAGAGAGAGAGAGAGAGAGAGAGAGAGAGAGAGAGAGAGAGAGAGACTACACCTCAAATCATCATCTGTAAGTACAGACACACAAGGTAATGATACAAAAATTTACGCTAGAAAAGAAGAGAATTGCAGGAAACAATGTCTGTCGGAAAACATAGATGTCTGAAATCATCAAAAATAGTGCAAAAACCACTGTCTCTGGAACCTGTTTCTGCGTAAACACCTGTAGAAAGAAATGCATTTTAGCTTGCCCTCAAACTACAGTGGATACGACTATACTTCGCCTTGATATCAAAACTCAGGTTGCTTGTGTGAATCTTTATAAGTCTTCTAGGAAGAAAGAAAAGGACAGCATACCATCATATTAAAAGATACAATCAAAATAATCTTACGTCCAGTCCCGTATTACTGCACGGGTTCATGACATTCAAAACTTAGATAAGACCATGATTTTCAGCACTGAATATAGAATTCGCATAGTACTGCAGCATTGTGCTACGAGAGTATACTGTAGCCTCTGATATCTGGTTTATATGAACTACTTACTGGATGGAGGCTTTACAAATTATCGCAGGGAAGAATAAGAATATAATTCTAGATCATGCTCTGCGTCAGAAGGCCCTTGTAACTATGGGTTTATGTGAGGTGCTATGCACACGTGTTGAGAAGGTTTTGGAATATTTATTTTACCTACTGGCCATCAGCCGTCCACCGGACCAACGGCTACGTTGCGGTCAGTATGACGTCTGGATTGATGGAAGCAGCGAGAGATGATCTCTAACCTCATGAACACATTTTGACCCTTTAGCACGTCAGTACGTCACATGAATACGACAGTGTGATCCTTAAAGGTCAAATCGGATGTAATGTCACCATCCCAAGGTTCGAACCGTCTTGCCCAAAGGAGTTAACGTCCTGCTCAAGGATTGATCCGTCATGCTCAAGAAATTAATTGTAGCCAAAGGCCTCCTGGAAGAGGTGAACAATACTCATCTAATCCTTAGCTTTGAGTTTAAATTTACCTTCCAAGGCACCTAACCCATGCATTCATGTGCAGCAGTAGTACTGATCTGCTGAAAAAGTTAGCAGAATAGTGTGAGAATTGTTCGGCAGTCTAGTGATAGTTGTTCGTTTCCACGTCCGACAATGTATTGGACGAGACTACAGTGAAAATCACGTCATTATTCTGCAATAACCAACTGTACCAACTGTGCTTTCATACCCTAGCCGATAACCCTGGTTGTGGATAGAGACCTGTGGTGTTGATGCGTTGCCACATTAAATCCAGAGAGAGGATATGGAAGGGTTTTGATTGAGAGGGTGAAGGCATGTACAGAGCGTTATATTGGTGAAGAGTAATGCGGTTTCAGTTGTAAAGGATGTGTGGATAAGGTGTTTCCTCTGAAGAATGTATGTGAGAAATCTTAGAAAAACGAATGGAATTGTACCTAGCATTTATGGATCTGGAGAAGACATATGATAGAATTAATAGAAATGCTTTGTGGAAGGTATTAAAAGTATATGAATCTGGGAGGTAAGTTACTAGAGGCAGTGAAAAGGATTTATCGAGGATGTAAGGCATGTGTACGAGTAGAAAGAGAGGAAAGTGACTAGTTATCAGGTGAAGGTCGGATTGTAGCAGGGGTGTGTGATTTTTCCATGGTTGTTTAATTTGTTTATGGATGGGGTTATGGAGGTGAATACAAGAGTTTTGGAGAGAGAGGCAAGTATGCAGTCTGTTGTGAATGAGAGGTCTTGGGAAGTGAGTCAGTTGTTGTTCGCTGATGATACAGAGCTGGTGGCTGATTCGGGTGAGAAACTGCAGAAGCTGGTGATTGAGTTTGGTAAAGTGCGTGAAAGAAGAAAGCTGCGAGTAAATGTGAATAAGAGCAAGGTTATTAGGTACAGTAGGGCTGAGGGACAATTCATCTGGGAGGTAAGTTTGAATGGAGAAAAACTGGAGGAAGTGAAGTGTTTTAGATATCTGGGAGTGGATTTGGCAGCAGATGGAACCATGGAAGCGGAAGTTAGTCACAGGGTGGGGGAGGGGGCGAAAGTTCTGGGAGTGTTGAAGAATGTGTGGAAGGCGAGAACATTATCTCGGAAAGCAAAAATGGGTATGTTTAAAGGAATAGTAGTTCCAACAATGTTATGTTTTTGCGAGGCGTGGGCTATAGATAGGGTTGTGCGGAGGGTGGATGTGTTGCAAGAAAAGATGTTTGAGGACAATATGTGGTGTGAGGTGGTTTGATCGGTAAGTAATGAAAGGTAAGAGAGACGTGTGGTAATAAAAAGAATGTGGTTGAGGGAGCAGAAGGTGTATTGAAATGGTTTGGTCACATGGAGAGAATGAGAGAGGAAAGATTGACAAAGAGGATATATATGTCAGAGGTGAAGGGAACGAGAAGTGAGAGACCAAACTGCAGGTGGAAGGATGGAGTGAAAAAGATTTTGAGTGATCGGGGCCTGAACATGCAGGAGGGTGAAAGGCGTTCAAGGAATAGAGTGAATTGGAACGATGTGGTATACCTGGATCGACGTGCTGTCAGTGGATTCAGCCAGGGAATGTGAAGCGTCTCAGGTAAACCATGGAATGTTTTGTGGGGCCTGAATGCAGAAAGGGAGCTGTGGTATCGGTGCATTATACATGACAGCTAGAGAGTGAGTGTGAACGAATGTGGCCTTTGTTGTTTTTCCCTAGCGCTACCTCGTGCACGTGCGGGTGTAGGGAGGTTGTTATTTCATGTGTGGAAAGGCGACGGGAATGAATGAAGGCAGCAAGTACGAATTATGTACATGTGTTTATATGTATATGTCTGTGTATGAATATATATATATATATATATATATACATATATATATATATATATATATATATATATATATATATATATATATATATATATATATATATATATATATATATATATATATATATATATAAATATATAGGTGAAAAAAAGGGCAAATGAGAGTTGGGGTGAGAGAGTATCATTAAATTTTAGGGAGAATAAAAAGATGTTCTGGAAGGAGGTAAATAAAGTGCGTAAGACAAGGGAGCAAATGGGAACTTCAGTGAAGGGCGCAAATGGGGAGGTGATAACAAGTAGTGGTGATGTGAGAAGGAGATGGAGTGAGTATTTTGAAGGTTTCTTGAATGTGTTTGATGATAGAGTGGCAGATATAGGTGTTTTGGTCGAGGTGGTGTGCAAAGTGAGAGGGTTAGGGAAAATGATTTGGTAAACAGAGAAGAGGTAGTGAAAGCTTTGCGGAAGATGAAAGCCGGCAAGGCAGCAGGTTTGGATGGTATTGCAGTGGAATTTATTAAAAAAGGGGGTGACTGTATTGTTGACTGGTTGGTAAGGTTATTTAATGTATGTATGACTCATGGTGAGGTGCCTGAGGATTGGCGGAATGCGTGCATAGTGCCATTGTACAAAGGCAAAGGGGATAAGAGTGAGTGCTCAAATTACAGAGGTATAAGTTTGTTGAGTATTCCTGGTAAATTATATGGGAGGATATTGATTGAGAGGGTGAAGGCATGTACAGAGCATCAGATTGGGGAAGAGCAGTGTGGTTTCAGAAGTGGTAGAGGATGTGTGGATCAGGTGTTTGCTTTGAAGAATGTATGTGAGAAATACTTAGAAAAGCAAATGCATTTGTATGTAGCATTTATGGATCTGGAGAAGGCATATGATAGAGTTGATAGAGATGCTCTGTGGAAGGTATTAAGAATATATGGTGTGGGAGGAAAGTTGTTAGAAGCAGTGAAAAGTTTTTATCGAGGATGTAAGGCATGTGTACGTGTAGGAAGAGAGGAAAGTGATTGGTTCTCAGTGAATGTAGGTTTGCGGCAGGGGTGTGTGATGTCTCCATGGTTGTTTAATTTGTTTATGGATGGGGTTGTTAGGGAGGTAAATGCAAGAGTTTTGGAAAGAGGGGCAAGTATGAAGTCTGTTGGGGATGAGAGAGCTTGGGAAGTGAGTCAGTTGTTGTTCGCTGATGATACAGCGCTGGTGGCTGATTCATGTGAGAAACTGCAGAAGCTGGTGACTGAGTTTGGTAAAGTGTGTGGAAGAAGAAAGTTAAGAGTAAATGTGAATAAGAGCAAGGTTATTAGGTACAGTAGGGTTGAGGGTCAAGTCAATTGGGAGGTGAGTTTGAATGGAGAAAAACTGGAGGAAGTGAAGTGTTTTAGATATCTGGGAGTGGATCTGGCAGCGGATGGAACCATGGAAGCGGAAGTAGATCATAGGGTGGGGGAGGGGGCGAAAATTCTGGGGGCCTTGAAGAATGTGAGGAAGTCGAGAACATTATCTCGGAAAGCAAAAATGGGTATGTTTGAAGGAATAGTGGTTTCAACAATGTTGTATGGTTGCGAGGCGTGGGCTATGGATAGAGTTGTGCGCAGGAGGATGGATGTGCTGGAAATGAGATGTTTGAGGACAATGTGTGGTGTGAGGTGGTTTGATCGAGTGAGTAACGTAAGGGTAAGAGAGATGTGTGGAAATAAAAAGAGCGTGGTTGAGAGAGCGGAAGAGGGTGTTTTGAAGTGGTTTGGGCACATGGAGAGGATGAGTGAGGAAAGATTGACCAAGAGGATATATGTGTCGGAGGTGGAGGGAGCAAGGAGAAGAGGGAGACCAAATTGGAGGTGGAAAGATGGAGTGAAAAAGATTTTGTGTGATCGGGGCCTGAACATGCAGGAGGGTGAAAGGAGGTCAAGGAATAGAGTGAATTGGAGCGATGTGGTATACCGGGGTTGACGTGCTGTCAGTGGATTGAATCAAGGCATGCGAAGCGTCTGGGGTAAACCATGGAAAGCTGTGTAGGTATGTATATTTGCGTGTGTGGACGTATGTATATACATGTGTATGGGGGGGGGGGGGCCATTTCTTTCGTCTGTTTCCTTGCGCTACCTCGCAAACGCGGGAGACAGCGACAAAGTATAAAAAAAGAAAAATATATATATATATATATATATATATATATATATATATATATATATTTTTTTTTTTCCCGCTGTCTCCCGCGTTTGCGAGGTAGCGCAAGGAAACAGACGAAAGAAATGGCCCAACCCACCCCCATACACGTGCCTTGATTCAATCCACTGACAGCACGTCAACCCCGGTATACCACATCGATCCAATTCACTCTATTCTTTGCCCTCCTTTCACCCTCCTGCATGTTCAGGCCCCGATCACACAAAATCTTTTTCACTCCATCTTTCCACCTCCAATTTAGTCTCCCTCTTCTCCTTGTTCCCTCCACCTCCGACACATATATCCTCTTGGTCAATCTTTCCTCACTCATTCTCTCCATGCGACAAAACCATTTCAAAACACCCTCTTCTGCTCTCTCAACCACGCTCTTTTTATTTCCACACATCTCTCTTACCCTTACGTTACCTACTCGATCAAACCACCTCACACCACACATTGTCCTCAAACATCTCATTTCCAGCACATCCCCCCTCCTCCGCACAACTCTATCCATAGCCCACGCCTCGCAACCATACACCATTGTTGGAACCACTATTTCTTCAAATATAGCCATTTTTCCTTTCCGAGATAATGTTCTCGACTTCCACACATTTTTCAAGGCTCCCAGGATTTTCGCCCCCTCCCCCATCCTATGATTTACTTCCACTTCCATGGTTCCATCCGCTGCCAGATCCACTCCAAGATATCTAAAACACTTTACTTCCTACAGTTTTTCTCCATTCAAACTTACCTCCCAATTGACTTAACCCTCAATCCTACTGTACCTAATAACCTTGCTCTTATTCACATTTACTCTTAACTTTCTTCTTTCACACAATTTACCAAACTCAGTCACCATATATATATATATATATATATATATATATATATATATATATATATATATATATATATATATATATATATATATATATATATATATATATATATATATATATATATATGCTCTGTAAAAATATATATATATATATATATATATATATATATATATATATATATATATATATATATATATATATATATATTCTTATTTCTTTTTTTGCTTTGTCGCTGTCTCCCGCGTCTGCGAGGTAGCGCAAGGAAACAGACGAAAGAAATGGCCCAACCCACACCCATACACATGTATATACACACGTCCACACACGCAAATATACATATCTACACAGCTTTCCATGGTTTACCCTAGACGCTTCTCATGCCCTGATTCAATCCACAGATATATATATATATATATATATATATATATATATATATATATATATATATATATATATATATATATATATATATATATATATATATATATATATATGATTCACTTCCTCTTCCATGGTTCCATACTCTGCCATATCCACTCCCAGATATCTAAAACACTTTACTTCCTCCAGTTTTTCTCCATTCAAACTCACCTCTCAATTTACTTGACCCTCAACCCTACTGTACCTAATAACCTTGCTCTTATTCACATTTACGCTTAACTTTCTTCTTTCACACACTTTACCAAACTAAGTCACCAGCTTCTGCAGTTTCTCACATGAATCAGCCACCAGCGCTGTATCATCAGCGAACAACAACTGACTCACTTCCCAAGCTCTCTCATCGACAACAGCCTTCATACTTGCCCCTCTTTCCAAAACTCTTGCATACACCTTCCTAACAACCCCATCCATAAACTAATTAAACAGCCATGGAGACATCACACACCCCTGCCGCAAACCTACATTCACTGAGAACCAATCACTTTCTTCTCTTCTTACACGTACACATGCCTTACATCCTTGATGAAAACTTTTCACTGCTTCTAAGAACTTGCCTCCCACACCATATATTCTTAATACCTTCCACAGAGCATCTCTATCAACTCTATCATATGCCTTCTCCAGATCCATAAATGCTACATACAGATCCATTTTTGCTTTTCTAAGTATTTCTCACATTCTTCAAAGCAAACACCTGATCCACACATCCTCTACCACTTCTGAAACCACACTGCTCTTCCCCAATCTGATGCTCTATACATGCCTTCACCCTCTCAATCAATACCCTCCCATATAATTTACCAGTAGTACTCAACAAACTTATACCTCTGTAATTTGAGCACTCACTCTTATCCCCTTTGCCTTTGTACAATGGCACTATGCACTTATTCCGCCAATCCTCAGGCACCTCACCATGAGTCATACATACATTAAATAACCTTACCAACCAGTCAACAATACATTCAACCCCTTTTTTAATAAATTCCACTGCAATACCATCCAAACCTGCTGCATTGCCGGCTTTCATCTTCCGCAAAGCTTTTACTACCTCTTGTCTGTTTACCAAATCATTTTCCCTAACCCTCTCACTTTGCACGCCACCTTGACCAAAACACCCTATATCTGCCACTCTATCATCAAACACATTCAACAAATCTTCAAAATACTCACTCCATCTCCTTCTCACATCACCACTACTTGTTACCACCTCCCCATTTGCGCCCTTCACTGAAGTTCCCATTTGCTCCCTTGTCTTCCGCACTTTATTTACCTCCTTCCAGAACATCTTTTTATTCTCCCTAAAATTTAATGATTCTCACCGCAACTCTCATTTGCCCTCTTTTTCAACTCTTGCACCTTTCTCTTGACCTCCTGTCTCTTTCTTTCATACATCTCCCACTCAATTGCATTTTATCCCTGCAAAAATCGTCCAAATGCCTCTCTCTTCTCTTTCACTAATAATCTTACTTCTTCATCCCACCACTCACTACCCAATCTAATCTACCCACCTCCCACGCTTCTCATGCCACAACCATCTTTTGCGCAATCCATCACTGATTCCCTAAATACATCCCATTCCTCCCCAACTCCCCTTACTCCCATTGTTCTCACCTTTTTCCATTCTGTACTCAGTCTCTCCTGGTACTTCCTCACACAAGTCTCCTTCCCAAGCTCACTTACTCTCACCACCCTCTTCACCCCAACATTCACTCTTCTTTTCTGAAAACCCATACAAATCTTCACCTTTGCCTCCAAAAGATAATGATCAGACATCCCTCGAGTTGCACCTTTCATCACATTAACATCCAAAAGTCTCTCTTTCGCGCGCCTGTCAATTAACACGCAATAAGAAGAAGAAAAAAAAAAAAGAAAATATATATATATATATATATATGTATATATATATATATATATATATATATATATATATATATATATATATATATATATATATATATATATATATATTCATTTTTTTCATTCATTTCAAGCTAGAAGATTCAGTTTTCTAAATTGTTTCTTACATTTTGATATGTATATATATGTATGTGTGTGTGTGTGTGTGTGTATATGTGCCTATGTATGTGTATGTGTGTGTATGTGTATATGTATATATATATGTATATTATCCCTGGGGATAGGGGTGAAAGAATACTTCCCACGTATTCCTC